>NW_026691429.1:6003702-6234106 GCF_020826845.1 Diceros bicornis minor
GGGAGAAGATTGAGGCAAATGAGTTGGAGAGGATGTGGTTGGTTCAGCACCAATCCATTTCCACTGCCGAGCAAACAAGGAAGTGGCTGTCCTTGTGGGTGGGGCAAGAAGGGTCACATTCAGAAATCTTTGTGGGCAAATGGATGCGTCTAATGAAAAAGTATGACTTAAACCCCTTTCCACAAATTTCCACAACCATTCATCACGTCAGAGTTTTCACAAATTCAGCCAGGCTATAATCCCAACCAATTTTCATACTGAAGTTTGCTTCATGTAGCACATGTGAATCTTCCTTGGCCATAAATGCAAATAAAAAGGTTCAGGACTCTGAATCAATCTACAGTTTCTTCTTAAAAGAATGATACTGTTTTTGCCTGGATATACTACTTACAAGTAAATAAAATGATATATAGGGTTTTTCAGCTTTGTTTTTGTTTTTACAAAATAAGATGGTTGTATGTTTTCTTTAATCACTACTTTCAATCATGCTCTTTCAAGTCTCCCTTCCCCCACCCTTAGTGATATCTTGGGCAGATTCTAGAGCTTTCGGCACTTCAGGTTTTAAAAAGTTCACTCCAGGGGGCCAGCCCAGTGGCTTAGGGTTAAGTTCGCGCACTCCGCTTCGGCAGCCCGGAGTTTGTAGGTTTGGATCCTGGATGCGGATCTATGCACCACTTCTCAAGCCATGCTGTGGCAGGCGTCCCACGTATAAAGTAGAGGGAGATGGGCGTGGATGTTAGCCCAGGGCCAGTGTTCCTCAGCAAAAAGAGGAGGATTGGCAACAGATGTTAGCTCAGGCTAATATTCCTCACCAAAAAAAAAAGTTGACTCCAGTCACATTCTGTTTAAATCTTCAATCTCCTGTCCAATGCCAAATCCACTCCCACCCTTGGTTCTGGCGTTTTCTGTGGCTCACAGGATCTCCTCACACTCCGGGACTCTGGCTTCTCCAGAGTCCAGATGGGAGGAAAGAGGGATTAGGACAAAATGGTGTATGTAAGCTGTTTTATTTAATTGGTGCAGATATAATCTTCTCATGGTTGTTGATGCCCGCTATGCGGCAGGTGTCCAGATGTCGGTTCTTTCATGGTGCTTTTGTGCAAATCTTTTGGACAACCCGAAAGTTTCCTAGCTAGCTGATCTCTAGTCTCTCACCTCAGCCCCTGCACCTGGTTGTACACTTCACACTTATTATTTCTGAGGTCCCTCTAGCTAGACAGCCGCCCTCTTGGGCAGGGTACCAGCAGGATAGCTCAAACCCAGCTACTATTCCTGGTTTCTGCTTGAGCCCTTGGGACATGCACACAACTCTGATTGCTCCAGCAAGCTTTGTATTTCAAAATTACCCAAGCAAGAAGCAAGGACTGGTCTCTATCTTCATGTCTGTTCTCAAACTTCTGAGGAAATATAGCTGGTTTTCCCCAGAACTCTCTCACCAAGCTCTGCAACAACGGGAGTGCCCGGGTGGGCCCGTGCATCCCTGCCTCTTAGCAAGCTCAGGTGAGATGTCTGCCTTCCCTTCTTTCAGGCACACTCAGCCTCCATTGGAGGTTCTCTGGAGCCCACTCATTTGGCTTCAGGGGAGGGAAGACACTGCACTCCAGTGGTCCTCTAACCCCTGCACTTGGGTTCACATAAGCTGAAGGAGGTAGGACAGTATCGGCCACTGAACGTGTCCTGCCACCTCTTAGCTGGTCGTTCAGATACAGGGATTATCCACTCTTATTCTCAGCTTTGGGGCTGTAGCCTCACTTCTGAGACAACATGAGATGTCCCTTTAATCTCCCATCACTCAAACAGCGTTGCAGTTGATATTCTTGCACACATATCTTTGTGAGCTTTTGAGAGTATGTCCAAAGAGTAAATTCCAGCATGGGATTTTGTATTTTAATAGATATTTCCAAATTGTTCCCCAGAAAGGTTGCATCAACTTGCACTTGCACCTGTAGTGCAGGAGCACATCTATTTCCCTACATCCTCACCAGCACCTGTTACATATGTCTCAACCTTTAAAAAAAAAAAACTTTATTGAGGAATAATTGACAAATATAATTGTATATATTTGAAGTGTACAACATGATAATTTGATATACATAGACATTGTAGAATGATTATCAAGATAAAGATAATCCTATTTTCTCAACCTTAAACAGGGACCAGAGCTTGGATCGGAGAAACCAACTCACTTGGTCAAAAGGCAAGATGAATGCGCTATTCTAGACATTTCAAAGCGCCTAGTACCAGGCTTCTGGAGGTAGGGTAGGGGGAGAAGGAGGGAGGGAGGAAGGGGGAAGAGGGTAGCTCTCACTTGAACACAGCACTCCAGTGGTCTTCTAACTCCTGGATTTAACTCTAATTGCCTTATGGGCAGGACGAGACCAGAGCACTGGGTCACAGATGGTGAAACTGGGCTCTTGTGAGTGAGGTAGCGTAAAGCTGCCGACTGTGGTGAAACTGGAGCCTCCTAATCTTACCTTCAGTGATGACATTAACTTCAGAGATGCTGTGACACATACGAGAGCAGAATGTTGTTTCCGCACTGCTGTTCTCACCCACCCAGAGAGAGGCACCCTTTGAACAGAATGTGTGTGCAGAATTGGTTGACATGGATCTGTGACATCCTCTGAGACCCTGGGCAACCCCCTGCCTCTATAAGGGCTCATTCATGGAATCTTGTCCTGTGTCTTCACCAAATGACAATGTGCCAATTCCTCAGGGCCCCCTTTCCAACCAGCACCAGCAGTACCTGCAAGGGGGCTTGTGTTTCTCTGCTCCAAGTGCATTTATTTTTTCTCAGGGGGAGAGTTTCCTTTTTTATTCAAGTCCCTGGAAGGAGCCGTTAGGATATATTTGAACTTCCAGCTAGCCAGACAAAGCACTGTGATATCGATTGTGTATTCAAGACTAACAGCCATGGAACTTGGGGCACATTTTCTCTGTCACTGCCTTTGTTAACAAAGGCTGGCATGAGAGTTGACGACGACAGGGAATACCACTCACACAGGTAGGTGGATCCCAGTTCATAAACGTGAGGGCTCCGAATAGCATCCTGGGCTGGTGGAGACAGTGCTGTTCTGGGAGTCAGGATGCCAGAGTCTGGATCTGGTTTCACCAATGATGTGTCTGTGTTTATCTCAGGTGAGGGATGTCACTTCCCTCAGGCCTGGTGGTGTCACCTATTAGGGGAAATCTCAGTAACTTAATATAGAGACATAACAGAGGAGCTATAAGAATAAAACAAAATAAGGGAAAGTATTTTGAAAAAAGTGCACAATAATAATATAATTATTATATATTAACATGCACAATTTAATTATTGATATAATAATTATAAATATAATTATTACTGTTATTAATTATATTATTATACAGTATTGTTTTGTGCCAGTCTCAGCCTATTGATAACCAATGTTGTGGGTGGACAGGCCCTTGTCGTTTTTATTATGATTACAAGACGCCCTTCAGCAATAACTGATACCAAACCAAGTGGGTTCACCTCCTGGTGAGTTAAATAAGACTCTACACCAGTGGAAGTTGTCTCACAAAGTAAAGTGTATTTGCAGCAAATAGGAGGCCGTGAGGAATCATTTCCAAAGTCATGGCGTCCCCAAACAAAGGAAAGCAGGAACTTTTACTTGGTTGGAGAACGAATATCCAAAAGGGAGAGACGGGGATTCGCTTGCACAGGCTCAGTTGGAGAACATGGTTCCACATAATGAGGCCTAAGCTCCTCCTGGAGAGATCTTTGTATTAAAAATAAGGCAAAGGTCATGGGCCTAGCTCTTGTAGTCAGGCTTGGTCAGTTTCAGGGTGGCTGGTGGTTACATCTCCCTTGAGTGCCTCATTTGGTCAGTTTCAGGATGGCTGGTGGTTACATCTCCTTAACACACAAAAGGAAAAGAAACAAATTGGAAAAACAGTTAATTGCTTCCAAACCCACCTTTGAGTTTCTCAAGGCACCTAGTCTGTGACATAACCATCAGGAAACTTTGAAAAGATAAAGGTTGATTACTTGCAGGACCTGGAAATTACACAGCACACCTGGGGCCACACAGCAAAGCTGCAGGTAGAGAGAGAGAGTACATGGGCCTGGGGTTCTGCTTTTATTGGAGTGGAGGGTGGAGGTCTAGGGTTTTGTGGGCTCCCTCTTTATTGGCAAATTTAAAACATAACAGTGGGAATTTAAAGTGCAGGAAAGGGAAAAACAAACAAACAAACTATTGATAAG
The DNA here is from genome assembly GCF_020826845.1 of Diceros bicornis minor. Lineage (NCBI taxonomy): Eukaryota > Metazoa > Chordata > Mammalia > Perissodactyla > Rhinocerotidae > Diceros > Diceros bicornis. The sequence continues at coordinate 6,007,931 of NW_026691429.1, forward strand.
TGAAATAAGCCAGTCACAAAAAGACTGTCTGATTCCATGTACATGAAGTTCCTAGAAGAGTCCAATTCATAAAGACAGAAGGTAGAATGGCGGCTGCCAGGGGTTGGGAAGAGGGGAGACTGAAGAGTGAGTGTTTAATGGGTGTAGTTTCAGTTTTGCAAGATAAAAAAAGCTCTGGAGATTGCTTACACAACAACGTGAATATACTTAACACTAGTGAACTGTACACTTAGAAATGGTTAAGATGGTAAATTTTGTCTTATGCGTATTTTACCATAATTTTTAAAAAAGCAAAAAAGTTATAATAGTTTAAATCAAACAAGACCAATTATACAACTATGGTCTTACATCTGTAATAGGAGATGAGTCAGACAACATAGGAAATTCCCAAGGGCCTCTTTGAACACTGTAGTCCTTCTACACTACTCTCTTCCCCCAAATAAATCTTAGATCTGAGATTCTAGAAGGTACCACTTTGTTCCAATTCCACAAACTCTGGGATTAAACCAGGGGAAAAAAGCAAACATTTTTAGAAACAAAGCGAGTTTCTATACATGACAATAGGATTTAGGAGTCTCCAGGGTCATTGGCAAACTTTGTCCACCTTCCAATGATTAATAATGACAAACATTGGTGTTATATAACACCTCACTCTAGTCTTGAACAAACGTCTTGGCAACTTCTTTCCATTCTGGGGAACAGATGTTCCCTGTTTGTCATCGTTTTCTAGTGTTTAGCTGGTTTTCGATGCCCTCATTCTATTTCTCCAGAATTATTTTTCTTATTCTTTTTTCAGATGGTCTTAGTCAAAGCTTCTTAAACATTCAAATAAATATATGTCTGCTGAGTTTCCTTTGCTTTGTTTTTTAAAACTCTTTTAGAGAACTCTTCCAATTGGTTATAGTGACTGATCTGATAGACTTACTCCTGGTCAGGATCCTGCTGTTACCCAACCAGGTTAGTTATCCAACTCCTCATGTTCATAGGGATGAGCTGCAGGAAACTCACTCATCTCTATCCACCTTTATCCTAAAGTTTGAAGCCAGAGGCCACGTGGGACTTTCTGCCTCAGAAATAGTTGTGATTGTGAAAGTTTTGTATTTCCTTTGTGTTTTGGCCCCACTTTGCCCTTCTTACAGAAACTTAGCTGGCTCAACATCAGTCAGTGACAGAAGGCTGGTGAACTTTGAAATCGCTCTGCAATTTTTGTCTTTAGATACTTCTGTCTTGTTGCATTTTTTCCCTTATGGGAAAAAAAAAGCCGCAAAATGCTCCCAACGCCTCCTGCAAAAATAGGACCCACACCAACAATTTCAGCCAGCTTTTTCAAGTCTCCCTTTCCTCATTGAACAGTTTCTGGTAACTTTCCACTGCCTTTGTAAAACCTTCCCCGGGGCCTGGCGGGACCTTTGAACACCACCCATTACAGGACAGCAAAGGAAGCGCTGCTGTGTGCAGGCTGCAAGAGCAAATGAGTCTGAACTTCCCTGCCTTTTATTGGGCAATCCATGGAGTGCCTCCTGCCCCTCCTCCGTTCACCTGGAGACACGGGATTTCAGCCCACAAAGCCACTCCGTTGCTTGAGGTCTAGGTCATGACTTTGACTTGCGGAAGCCAGAGTGGCCTACCTGACACTGTCAAATCCCCCTGAATCATGGACAACGCCCCCATTTCCCTCAAGATGATTGTTCTGGTCTGAGCCGACTGCGTGCGGTGTCCATCGAAAACTGGGGCAGCTCCAGCATCTTTGGAACGGGGAGGTGGAAAGGTTGGAAGCACTCTGTTTTGACTTTGATTTTATAGTGTATTGGAAAGATAGATATAGACACGTGAAATGGAATTTTTAAAAAGTGTACATATGTGTGTGTGTGGGAAGCTTCTGGAAATCATTGGCACGCCTACTCCTGAGTAAAAAAAAATCCCTCCACTGGGTAAAAGCGCTTCCTAACATTAAGGATGTAAAATCGCGTGGCCTGTGTTCCCAAAATGAAGACTCGGATTTGGAGCGTGCACGTTGCTGCATTCAGAGCCGAGCCCAAGGGTGAGGCGCGTGCAGGCTGCGGGGTCTGGAGCTCGGCTCCTGCGCCCGGCCGCGGCTCGAGACCACCCCCCACTGCCACCCGCGCCCCCACCCCCGGGCGATCGGGGATGCGCGGCCGCCTCCCCGCCCCCGCCCCCGCCCCCGCCCCCGCCCCCGCCCCGATCGCGGTGGGCGGGCCCAGGCCGGGCGGGGCGGGCGGGCGCGGCGCCCCGGGCTCCGGGCTCCGAGGAGACGGCGGGCGGCTCTAGAGGGAGCTGCTCGCGCCGCCGCCGCCGCCTCGCCGGCCCCACGCCCGGGCCGAGCGCCGCCTCCGGGTCCGCGCCGCCGCGATGGCGGGGACAGCGAGTCTGCGGCCAGCCAGCAGAGCCTGGAGCTGGACGACCAGGACACGTGCGGGATAGACGGGGACAATGAGGAGGAGACGGAGCACGCCAAGGGGTAGGCGCGCGGCGCGCGGGCGCCACGGGGCGCGACGGGGCTGCGGGGACCGCGCGCATCTCGGGCTCCGCTCGGGCGCTGGGTTCGGGGGCGCGGGCGGGCAGCCCCGCGTGGGGTTCGTCCGGCCCCGAGACCGTGGGGAGGTCCGGGTCGCGCAGCTCCCGGGTGGAGCGGCGCGGCGCAGCGAGGCCCCGGGGTGGGCGGGGAGGTGCGGGGACAGGCGACGCCGCTGTCACCTGCCGCGCGGCCGGCTGGCCCTCGCCCATCCCCGCCGCCCGCCCGCCCAGCCCGCGGGTGCGCCGCGCTGCCCTGGCCGGCGTGTGACTCAGTGGGACCGAGCGGGGGCGCGTCGCCCTTCCCTTTGTGGCGGCCGCGGTGGTGGCAAGTCGTCCTTCTCTCTGCTCCTTGTCATCCTCTCCTTAAGTTCCTCCAGACCCTCCCACCCCTCCCCCAGCCGCCGCCGCCACCAGAAAAAAGAAGAGCCCATGGTGGGGAGTGGTTTGGTATCTGTCCCCGCTCGTTTCGGCGCTGCTGGCGGGGACCTGCGGAAAGTTGTGCTTCCCGGGCCGCGGCCCCCACCCTGCTCCGCGCCAGCCAGGCAGGGGGCGCCCAGGGGGTCCCGGGCCGGCCGCTCCCGGGGCTGCGCAGGATTGCCACCGCCGAGGTGACTGCAGAGCCTTCTAGGGCAGGTCCGATCCGCTGCTTTAGGCTCTGTCGTGGGGGCAGTTCCCGCAGACCTGTCCAGATCCTGCTTGCAAAACTGGTGTTCGGTCTCCAAAGCCAGATGCACCGTGCGTTTTAACACCTGATCGGGTTTCTGACTCCATTCACCGGCTCCCTTTCTCCCTCGCAGACTTGATTTGCCCTCCTGTTGGAGAAAAGATTGCTTCCGGTTAAGGGTGGTATTGAAGTTCTGTTCTTAGAGGCAGGGGGGTCATGTTAAATAAAGAGAGGTCTTTACATTATCCTTTCGCCCTGTTGGATTCTAACTATGCGCTGGCACGGAGCACTTAATGCTGCCCCTTAGAGGTGAGATTTTGCAAACCATGGTGACTGATGAAGTGGGTCAGCTTAAACACATGATAGGGAGGCCTTAGTCGCAGATGGCTTATTTATTCAGTTCATGGAGAGAATTCTTTAAGTGATTGATGATTTAAAGCGTAAGGCGTTTGCATTCTAACATCTGTTTGAAGCTTTGTCTAAGAAAGGAACTTTTACTGAGCCTTAACGTGTTATAAAATATTAAAAGAGATCAAGAAAAAAGCTGACCAAATGTATCTCGCATTTGCGAACTGCTTTTTTTATTTTTGCAGTGAATACGTACTTTAGTGGCAGCTTCAAGTACCGAATGTTATAATTCAAGTCTAGAATATTTTTTGAAAACGGAGGAAAGGAGATTCTACAGAAATCTGAGCCTAAGTTCTGTTTATGCAGTGATAGAAATTTGCCTGTGATAGGTAGCTAAATATAGATATGTTTTTGAAACAATAGCACCAGTGCCAGAAATGGACCCAGATGCAAATATGATGGATTACCCAGATAATTTCAGCATCTGTCCATTATCTTTCTGACGAGACCCTGGACTTTTCTCTTCTCCACTGTAATTTCTGTTGATCGTTCTTCGTTCTTTTGAAGATTTCATTAGTACTTCTTTGCTTACACAGTCAAGAATGTCTATGGTACAAAGAATTACTCATCTCTGGGTCCATTGATCCGGGCCTGTCCCCAGGAGCCCGTGGGCTGTGTGAACTTCCCAGATTAGCACCCAAAGGCATCTCCATGCGCTCTTCAGAGGCCTTCAGTTTTGTGCATCAGCACGTTAATTATATGTTAGCACAGTTACTCAACATTTAGAGACGCGCAGGGGACTGAAATGTTATAACCAAGAGCAGAAACATGATAACAGCTCCTAGTGGGAAGAGGTGGATATAATGGATTTATTGTAGTCTGTTAAAATGTAAGGAGATTAGTCAAAATCCAAGTTGCTGCGCTTGTGGGACTACTTTTTTGGATTTGGATTTAGATGATGTGCGCCAAATTTGGGGGTAATTGTGTTTCATTTGGCTCGTGTACTGATGGTATGGCTCAGTAGAAACCTAGATTTTTTTTTTCTTAAATAGCTCAAGTTTGTAAATGTTAAAATTTGAAAGACTCCTCTTTTCTATGCTTGGCCTCTTCGTCTCCACCAATTTAAATGAATTGACAAATAATGAGCCTTTGGAGGAATGAGTAGGTGAACACTTTACCTTTTAAAGGTGAATTATCGCTTTGAAGCCACTAGGTATTGGTCAGTGCATAAAGCAATAATTTACTAAATAGTACCCTTGTGGCCTGAAGGAATTAATTTACCCCCGTAATTGAGTATAATGTATTTACTAGTTATTTTAGACATATGAAGTTAAAACTACGGCCTCAGATAAAAACAAAATACCCAATTAGATGATTTTGCCCCAAAATGTGACTATTACTGTGTAGGTTTTTCTTTCATTTTCATAGAATTTTCTTTATGGGCTAAGAAGAGTATTTCATTTTGTGGATAATGCTGAAAAACCATGAATGAAATATTTATGTTCAATTAAAAGCAGTGGCTTTTATGTTTAATTAAAAGCAATGGCTTAAGTATGATAGAATACTTGCATCTTGCTATCTTTATATCTCATTTTTCATGGAAAATGTGCTCTTTGTCTAGCTTTTTGGTTGACAAGTGGCATACCACTACAAAAATTTCATAATTCCAAAAAACATGAGGGAGGAGAAGGAGTGTCCATTTTACTGAGTGAAACTATATTCAAAGCAGTGTAGTTTTATTATCTTCAAACAATACGCAGCAATTAGAGCTAGAGTAATAGAGGATTACCCAGAAAGATTCTTTAAATAACTTGCTTTAACACTTGATTTACATTTGGGAGAAGTAAGTAGGTCTTTGTAAAAAGCTTGAAGGATCTTGAAAACTTTCAAGCTAATTAAAAGTTCTAAGATAATCTTGTTTATACTGTTATTTTCTTAGCAAAGACTTTCTACGTAGATAAAAATTAATTTTAACTATCTTCTTATCCTTGCCCCATTGATATGCACCTTTTCCCTTTGTGCAGTACATGGGTAGTGGTCATCATCTCTTACTCAGCCTATCATCGCACATTAAGCATAGTTATTGTCCAGTGTTGGAAACAGGGTCACACAGCTGGCCCCAAATAAAATTAGTGTTCAAGTTGGCAACAAAATCAAATCTCTCTCCTTGCTTTACCAACACTGACTTTCAGAATGCATGTTTCCTAGACAAATTGATGTTGTTCATCTCCTTTCCTCTGAGAGCTTTTATCTTCCATATTCACTATGGTGGAATAGGAGGCAGCCACCAAGAATATTTATATAGGGGATAAAATAAGCATATATGAATATGCTTTTTTTGGCAGATAAATCACTAAGTTATTCCCTGGGGTAGATATGAAGTAGTTTCAGTAGATATTTTTAATATAATTTTTTTTTCTTAGAAAAATTAAAGATCTGGTATATGGCAAAATTAAAACTTTGGAATTCTGTTAACAAAGAACATAACCTCTCTTCTCTCACCCCCAATTTAGGAAAAAAAAGTGAAGTTATTCTCTGTGCGGTATGTTGTTGCTTCTGACTTGATCTGTGTATTGTTGAGATTGGCTGTGGGAACTTTTTTTTTTTAATTTTATTTATTTTATTTTTTTCCCCCAAAGCCCCAGTAGATAGTTGTATGTCATAGCTGCACATCCTTCTAGTTGCTGTATGTGGGACGCAGCTTCAGCATGACCGGACAAGCGGTGCGTCGGTGCGCACCCGGGATCTGAACCTGGGTCGCCAGCAGCGGAGCACGCGCACTCAACTGCCAAGCCACAGGGCCGGCCCCTGTGGGAACTTCTTAATCAACTGTGTGGAATCGGTGGGGAGATGCAAAAAATTGCCATAACTCTCAATAGATTTTTCTTGTCATGGAAAATTTAAGGGATAATTCAAAGCTGCCCTTTCTGAAGTTTGATCTATCAACTATATAAATCTAAATGGAATGGTGTGTTCACAGCTTCTGCCCAAGCAATCTTCTCAATTCAAGAAATACAGTTTGAAATTATCAAATGTCTGCTCAGACTTTCATCTGAAATGGTGATATCGCCCTGGGGCCCGGAACAAACTTTTTCCAGAGCTTGGCGAAACTATAGAAAATTTCTAAGTACGGGACACAGACAGTGCCATCTTGAAATTGTTGATTAATACAAGTGTACACAGTAAAATATATACAAGTTGAAGTCAGTTACTTGGTTAGTTCAGGGACTGGAACCAAGTTCTGTACCAAGTTCAAGAAGGAGGTTGGTTGATTGGTTTGTTATTCCATTTGAAAATATGTCAATGACTTTTACTCATTATAAGAATAAAATATGCTTATTAAAAATGTAAGCAATAAAGTGTATAGAGAGTGAGAACCCCCTGGTCATCTTATTTCTTAGAGAAACCACCATTGACAGTTTAATCTGGTCACATTTATATATATATATATATAGAAGTGTATATCTAACATAAATAGGATCATACTTAACATGGACTCATTTGTTATCTTATATTTTTCACTGACTATTAGTTTTGTCTGCTAGAAGTTTTTGCCATGATGGAAATGTCCAATATGGAGGTCGATAGACCCTTGAAATGTGGCTAGTGTGACTAAGGAACTGGATTTTAAATTAAATTAAATTAAATTTAATTTAATTTAATTTTTATTTATTTATTTTTTTTGTGAGGGAGATCAGCCCTGAGCTAACATCCGTGCTAATCCTCCTCTTTTTGCTGAGGAAGACCGTCTCTGAGCTAACATCTATTGCCAATCCACCTCCTTTTTTTTTCCCCCAAAGCCCCAATAGATAGTTGTATGTCATAGTTGCACATCCTGCTAGTTGCTGTATGTGGGACGCGGCCTCAGCATGGCCAGAGAAGCAGTGCGTCAGTGCGCGCCTGGGATCCGAACCCGGCTGCCTGTAGCGGAGCGCGCACTTAACCGCTAAGCCACCGGGCTGGCCCTGTTTAATTTTAATTAATTTAAATTTAAGTAGCCCAGGGTGGGTAGTGGCTATTATATTGGACAGCACAGATCATATCCTGCCTTTGAATTTTATAAGCTTTCGTGGTACTCAAAGTATTTCCTTATTCTTTCCTTGTGATTTGCAGAATATGTCAAGTTTTCATTTTTCCTTTTTTTTTTCTTTAGTAGTTTGGAGGCTCTGTATCCTTCTTTTCTTCTTCTGGGAACTATTTAAAAATTTTGAACAAGGGTGCTTTTCTCTGTATTTCTCTATCAATGTCAAAAATTAACCATTGTCCAAAATATTCTACTACCAAACAAGACAAAATGTGTTGGATGTTTTGACTTCTCCTTCCTTTACATTTCATAGGTTTTGTTGAAATAATCTGGAATTTTAATTCCATGTGGCTTCTTTATTTTTGCCCTTGTTAAAACTTTTTTTTCTTAACTATTACATTATATTGACATCCATAGTATCAAAAACGTCTTAGACTTTACTTTTCTGACACTTTACTGTTTTTATTGATTACCACTATTCCGTATAAATTACACCCTCTGCTTTTCTTCTTTGGGTACTTTCTCATTTAATTTTTTTTTTTCCTGGTGAGGAAGATTGGCCCTGAGCTAACATCTGTGCCAGTTTTCCTCTATTTTGTATGTGGGATGCCACCACAGCATGGCTTGATGAGTGGTGTAGGTCTGTGCCCGGGGTCCATACCTATGAACCCCAGGCTGCTGAAGCGGAGTGCACCGCACTCAACCACAATGCCACTGGGCCAGCCCCTCATTTAATATTTTTATTAGCGCATGCAGATGATATTTTTTCTGAATTTTTTTATGTCTGAAGCTGCCTTTCTTTTGGCCTCATGCATAAACCATAGTCTGGGTGTGCGTGTAATTCTCTGATAACAGTTATTTTCCTTCAAACTCCATAAACACTGTTTTATTTCTTCTAGCATTTAGTGGTACAGATGATGTTTCTCTGCCAATCTGCTTCTCTTTCTTTTATAGGTAACCATCTTCTTTTTCTTTGTTTTGACTTGTTTGTAGTCTAGCAGCTTGTAGGATTTTCTTCCCATCTTTCTATAACCCAAGGGTTTCCACATCCTTGACCTCCTGGGATCACTCTCTTCAATATCTAAACACAGTGGCCCAAGCTCATACGTATTGATGGGGTGTCTTGGGAGCTGAGGTTTTCGTGGTCCTGCCACCAGCTCCCCCATCACTATTTCCTAACACGTTGGGTCCTTTAGCATTTCTCCTTAGACATTTGGCCCTGGGTGGAATACAGTTAGCTGTCTTTCATCTCTTTGATCATCGCATAGGGCAGAAAACAACTTCAGATTCAATGTCAGACATCACTGGTCACTAAAAGGATTTATTACAGTCCGTGCCCTCCGTAGGCCTCAGCTGCCTGCAACGTTCTTGGGAGTCCTTTCTCCCTCTGAGAGTGGTCTCTTCATCGGCCCACCTCCACCTCTTCTCCAAATTCAAGGTCCAGCTCCGAGGGCCTTTTCTTTCATGAGGCCTCCCGTGGTCATTATAACCCAGGGTGATAACCCCGGTCAAAGGCCCGTAGCCCTTACTGAACGTATCCTTCACCTGGCACCTTTCCACCAGTCACCCCGCCCCCCCATCTCCCCAGTTGTCTTCTCAGGCAGACCTTTGTTTACTGCGAAGGAAGCTGTGGCTCATAGAGATAAGTGGCTTGTCCAGGGTCACGTGGCTGGTAAGTAGGTAACAGAGTTCTTTGTGTCTGTTGTTTAATGTGCATGTGTAACATCTTCTACAAACTGGTTCCAATAAAGGAGGGTTTTATTTTAAACATACAGTAGCTTATCACAAAATAAAGTGTGAATGAGCTTTATTAGCATTGGGGACCAGAAGGTGAGAAGCATAAGGTCTGTCTGTCTCTCTAGCCTTCCCTCCCTTGCTCCCGCCTTCTGTCAGTTTCTTAGTTTCTGTTTCTTAGTTTGGATTTTCCAGACAGGATCTCACCGTCTGCTGGTTTCTGGCCAGCAAGGCTTGGGTCCAGTCAGCTGGGGCAGAAGGTGGGAAGGTGGAAAGAGGGGATTGTCGTGGGGTACAACATGGCCACTTAGGGTCACACCTTTACTGAGGTCTGTGATCAAAATAGTTTTCAGAGAAAGATAGTGAACAAGGCTGGCATCTCCAAACACGCCTGCAGAAGATGGACGTGTGCCTACCTGTTTGCTCACAGGTAGACTGTGAGAGCAGAGACCACATTTGCAGCCTCCAATCCTTGCAATATCTGGTACATTGCACAGTTGGTAGCTTAATAAAGATTTGTTGAATGGATTCCAGTGTTGTTTTTTTTTTGTTAATTTTATTTATTTATTTATTTTCCCCCCAAAGCCCCAGTAGATAGTTGTATGTCATAGTTGCACATCCTTCTAGTTGCTGTATGTGGGACGCGGCCTCAGCATGGCTGGAGAAGCAGTGCGTCGGTGCGCACCCGGGATCCGAACCTGGGCCACCAGGATTCTAGTGGTTCTTAATCTCCATTGACAAATTAACTTCTAATTTAAAAAATTTTCCCCTATGTGCATTAGGAATATGTGAAAGATGTTTTTTTTTTTTTTCCAATTCTCATTGAAAGGATTGGGTTGTAGAATTCTTAGTTGTGTTCTATGCTGTATAGGACCCAACATGGTAAAATAATAGTTAATTTTCTGAAGGAGACTGAGGCTTATTCAGGTTTATTTATTTATTATTTTGTTTTTAATTTATTTTTTATTGAGGTCACATTGGTTTATAACATTATATAAATTTCAGGTGTACATCATTGTATTTCAACTTCTGTATAGACTACATCGTGTTCACCACCAAAAGTCTAGCTGCCATCCCACCGTATACATGTGCCCATGTACGCCTTTTGCCGTCCCCCAACCCCTTCCACTCTGGTAACCACCAGTCTGTTCTCTGTATCTGTGTGTTTGTTGTTGGTGTTTTATCTTCCACATAGGAGTGAAATCATACGGCATTTGGCTTTCTCTGTCTGACTTATTTCACTTGGCATAATACCCTCAAGGTCCAACCACGTTGTCCCAAATGGCAAGATTTCATCTTTTTTATGGCTGAGTAGTATTCCATTGTATGTATGTACCACATCTTCTTTATCCGTTCATCTGTTGATGGGCCCTTAGGTTGTTTCCAAGACTTTGCTATTGTGAATAATGCAGCAATGAACATAGGGGTGCAAATATCTTTTCGAATTAGTGTTTTCCTCTTCTTTGGATAAATACCCAGAAGTGGAATAGCTGGATCATATGATAGGTCTATTTTTATTGTTTTGAGGAATCTCCATACTGTTTTCCGTAGTATCTGCACCAGTTTGCACTCCATCAGCAGTGTGTGAGGGTTCCCTTTTCTCCACATCGTCTCCAACTCTTGTTATTTCTTGTCATCTTTTTAATAATAGCCATTTTGATGGGCATTAGGTGATATCTCATTGTGGTTTTGATTTGCATTTCCCTAATAATTAGTGTTGTTGAACTTCTTTTCATGTGCCTGTTGGCCATCTGTATATCTTCTTTGGAAAAATGTCTGTTCATATCCTCTGCCCATTTTTTAATCGGGTTGTTTGTTTTTTTGTTGTTGAGTTGTATGAGTCCCTTGTATATTTTGAATGTTAACTCCTTATTGGATGTATGATCTGCCAATATCTTCTCCCACTTGGTAGGTTGTCTGTTCATTTTGTTGATGGTTTCCTTTGCTGTGCGGAAGCTTTTTAGTCTAATGTAGTCCCATTTGTTTATTTTTTCTTTTGTTTCCCTTGCTTGAGGAGACATGGTATTCAAAAAGATACTGCTAAGACAGATGTCAAAGAATGTACTGCCTATGTTTTCTTCTAGGCGTTTTATGGTTTCAGGTCTTACATTCAAGTCTTTAATCTATTTTGAGTTAATTTTTGGGTATGGAATAAGATAATAGTCTACTTTCATTCTTTTGCTTGTGGCTGTCCAGTTTTCCCAACATCATTTATTGGACACCCTTTCCTTTCTCTGTTGTATGTTCTTGCCTCCATTGTCAAAAACTAGCTGTCGATAGATGTGTGGGTTTATTTCTGGGCTCTCAGTTCTGTAAAATAATAGCTAATTTTTTGAAGGAGACTGAGGCTTATCCAAGTTGAAATAACTTGCCGGGGCTGCATCTCAGATACAGACTTAGGTCTTGGGCCTTTCGCTGTCTGACTCTAAACTCTTACCTTTGCACTAATCTGCGTGGTCTCATGGACCATAAATAAATAAAGAGTAATTAGTTTGGTAATGTTTCAAGCTTATCTCCCCGTATGTCATACATTACCAACTCGAGTGCCTCTGCAGCCAAAATTCACCAGTGTAATGGGAACACTAAATGTCAATGAATTTAAAAGTAAATAAATCAGTTATAAAATAAATAAGTCCTGGGGATGTACTGTACAGCATGGTGACTATAGTTAATAATATTGTGTTGCGTATTTGAAAGTTGCTAAGAGAATAGATTTTAGACGTTCTCATCACAGGAAAAAAAATTTGTAACTGTGTGGTGATGGATGTTAACTAGACTTATTGTGGTGATCATTTAGCAGTATATACATATATCAAGTAATTATGTTGTATACCTGAAACTGATATAATGTTATATGTCAATTATATCTCAATTTAAAAAAAAGAAATACAGTGGGAATTGGCATTTACATATTTAAGAAATTTTAAGTTTGATATTGCTGCTGATATTAATAAACATTTATATATTCCAAAATATTTTTCCTTCTGTCCCCCTTGTATGTCTTATATGGTTCTTTCATACATTTAAAATGGATGGGATGACCCAAAATTGACTTGCTACGTACTATGAAATTCAGAGGAGGCCTGGTATTCTGTTAGGCTCAGCAGCCCTGAAATAATAGAATGGCCATATTTTTTAAGAAATATGTTTTCCCCAGTCTCTGACTCTTCCTTGCTTAATCATCCTATTTTTTGATATACATAAAAAAAGTAAATAAATCCATATATTCCCTTGTTTAAAAAAATATTGCAATTTGATTATAGAGAACCCTTTTGAGTTTCTCTTTAGGTTTCTTAAAGGACTTCTAATGATAGCATCAATATAATTTGCAATAAGATTTTTTTCTTTTACATTTCTTTCATGGCTGTCTCATCTCCTTTCTGGTTCAAGTTCTATAGCTGCCCCACTGTAGCCTCATACATATCAGCATCCTTTCCCTGGTGCCTCCCAGCCCCTGAGCACTGCCATGGTTCAGGTGTCCGCAGAGTCAGTTTCCCAGAATGGGTGCAGGAATCTGGTATTGTGCATCTCTGGATGAGAGTGCTGCTGGAGGAATCCACTTAGCATGCTGGTACCCAGCTCGACAGCCCAGCTATTTAGCGCTTGAGGCCAGAAGTGCTTTCTCCCAGCCACAGGAGAAAACCCAGCACACAGTCACTCGCTGGGGGTCTCAAACTGAGTTGGGATTTTAACTTTACAGTTTCTGTTTTGTTAGCACGTTGGTGCTTCTGTTACTGGCTGAAACACACACACACACACACACGCGCGCGAAATATGGGCTCCTTTATTCCCACGGCTTGTTCTCTCAGTGTTCAAGTTCATATAGCACTTTCCCAGAGAAAGATGACGACTCAGTTAATAGGATAATTTCCCATAGTTTCTTCATTTGTGTGTTTTTTTTTTTTTTGGAGTGGAAGGATACTTGTTCTTCACTACCCTTTGGGTATTTATTAACATTTTAAAGAAACCAAAGAAGGAACTAGTGGAAGCAGCGTTCTTTTTGTTTTTCCAAATGAAGTTTTTAAAAAAATTCTTGTACTTCTCTGTCTTGCCTCCTCTTCCCCTCCCCCCAAAAGAGAAAAATAAATCAAAAATAAAAAAATAAGTTCTTTTTGCAAAAGCACATCATTTTTTTTAATATAGAACATTAGAATGTATCATCAAGCAAAAAGACAATGCCTTGGTATATTCATATATACCTTTTTCTATTCATATATATTTATAAAAATGCAAATATACTACTTCTATTGTCCTGGAAATTCCTGTTTGTCATTTGATATACCAGGAAGACCTTCCGGGGCATTGCACAGCCTTCCCCTGAGTCCTGTGAGATGGCTGGCTAGTCCAGTGTGCGGCTCCGTGTATGGCACCATCATCTATTTAGCGCCCTATTGTTGGACCCCTCCTTCCAAAGCAACACCGTTTTTTCTTGGCACTTGAGTGTCTTTCTCTTCCCTCCCACTGCCGGGATGTGCATGTCAGGGGAAGTCACCTGGGACCAGGTAAAGCCAGCAGACACCCTAGGGATGGCCGAGAACAAGGCAGAGGGAGGCTGGCCTGTCTTTTTCCAGCAGAACTCCCACGCGGGGAGCTGACAGCCGGAGGGAAAGAAGTGAGCTCCTGTGTTTCGATGCTGCTGTTATTGAGCCTCTACCCCACACAGTTTGACCTGTACGCTGACTAATATAACACCTGTATGTTAGCTTTGTCTTTGTAGACAGCAGTATTTTTTTAATTATTATTTTTCAAGTAGGTAGTAGGAGCATACGGTACAAAATTCAAAAGGCACCAGAGGGCATCCAGTGACAAGTCTCATTCTCCAGCACTGAGTTTCGCTTCCCATAAGCAGCTACTGTTGCTAGTTCTTGCCGTGTCCTTCTGCTGGTGTTCCAGACGTATACAAGGATAAGTGTGCGCGTACACGGGCATGCATGTGCCTGCACATGCGTTCAGTGCACACGGTAGCATGCCACACCATTGCTGTACCTGCATTTTTCACTTTACAGTGTATTTTGGAAATCATTATATGTATCAGAACACGTGGACCAACCTCGTTTGTTAAAGGCTGTATGTCATGTCATTGAATGGATGTGCTGCTATTCATTTAATCTGTGCCTGTTAATGGATCCTAAGGCTGTTTCCAATGTTTTGTGCTGAAATTAATATCCTTGTATATATATTACTTTTCCAGAATATTTTTTAATGAATATTTTAAAATCTTTCTTAGCTAACCAGTTTTAGGGAGGCAGTGTGGTGTGTCGAAATGGGTATTAAACCAGGAGTCAAGAAACTTCTGACACTGACTCTCAGTTTGATTTTGGAATAGTCAGTTCACTTCTCTGGATGTGAGTATCTTCATCGGGAAATTGAAGAGTTTGGCTCTCCAAGTCTTATGATTTAGCAAGTATACACCTTATCCTGGGCCCGGTCCCTACCCTCAGGGATAGTGGGACCATAGACCTTGTGCCCTAGGCGCCCATCAGGCCCCAGTGGGCTCCTCGCATTAACTTTCTGCTATCACAGCCCAAGGGTAAGGGGAAAAGAGAAATTTTGGCAAAAAAAAGAGACCCCAGTCCTGCCTCCTCTCCTGGCTTGTCCCAGATTGAAGCCGTTCTTTCTCGGCACCACCACTTGTTCCTTTCCTTTTAGACAATTTCTCTGAGCTCTAGGGTGTTTCTGAGCTTTTAAAAAATGTCCTTGTCTCTTTCCTCTAGCACCCCAAAGTGGACCATGACCTTTAGCTCCCTTCTGGATTTGGGAGTCGTATCCTTCTGTGTGAGAAGTCCAGTTCACCTTGGTGATTCCCGGTGACAGGTGCCCCTGCACAGCCTCACCTTGGCCCCTGACCCTTGACTACGTCCATTGCAATCCTGTTTTCTCTCTGTCTCGCTTCTGGCCTTTGCTCTTGGTCACATGTCACAGACTCATCTCTCAGCCCTTCTCCCTTGGATCGAGCTGTCACGTTTTCTCTATTCTTTTTTCTACTCCTTCTGAGCCATCAGTCTCCCGGAGTCTCTTAACCCGCATCCGCCACAGCTCTGTCCTGACTAGGAATTGACGCTTGATTACCTTATTGCTGTTGTAGCCTCATTGCCCCTCCTCCCAGATGTAACTGCCTGAGATGGCAGATTTCCTTCCACACCATGAGATCTCAGCCCTTACTTCTTCACCAGATTTTTCTGGGTGAGAAGAGCATATTTTGCCACGTGCTGTACCTACAAGGATTTCATCTAAATATGGAACATTCCTTTAATGAAAGAATTGACTAGGTCCATGATCAGCATCGGGATATAGAAAAGAGAAATGAAAACGGAAAATTTGATATGCAAGGGAATTCAGAAATAGGAATATAATTTGAAAAGTACATCAAATTGTTAACTTTACTGACACATATTAATATTATTAAATACAATGATAAATCCAATACTGAATTGCTAATACAATATTGAAATGAATCTCAGCCAGAAAAATGATTTGTTTTTGACTTGTTAACTATCTGCCTTTAGTAAACTCTGAAAGACCTAGAAATGAGAAAAAACATATGAGTAGGAGCTACTGTATGTCTCTTATTTTATCAGGAAAACATTTGTGAGCATGGGTGAGAGAAGGCTGTAGGAAATAGGGTAATTTTTCACTGATTTGGAGTATCTTAAAGGATATACTCTGCCAACTCTCTCAAGCCTTTTTTAAAAATTTAATTTTTCTTCTTGTGCATCATTTCGTCTTTCAGAACAATTTTACCTAAGAGGCAAAGAATTAAGCCTTTAGGAAATGTGTTTGTTGAATAGCTGAACAATTTACATTTAGTCTTTCAATTATATGTAATGATCTTGAAGATATATTAACAAATTTTGTTTTGCCTTTTAAATATTTCCTCTTTTATTCTGATCTTGGGCTATCTGCAATGACAGGTCTTACTTCACAAACTAAAATTCACACTAGACTAGTTTCTGGCCAATGAGTATTGATCAAGTTTTATTAAAATTTAATATTAACTCTTATCAGAATTGGGTTTTATGGGAAGTAGGCGTGAAAATTGGTAATAATGAAATAATTGTGGACAGAGAAGGCTAATGAGGTAGGATACATTTTCCCACATTTAGATTATGGCAAGAGTTGAAAGGACTGAAAGCTTGGAAACAACCCAATAACTGAAAAAGGAGGATTGGTTAACAAACTGTAGACCAGAAGCTGGCAAAGGGCATCATCCACGTTCTTCTACTCCAGCGAGGCCTGGATTGAATCCCGGGCTGATTGAAGCCACTGCCCAGAGCCAGCCACTCTCTGCTGCCAACACCCATGTAAATATTGAAATTGTTGGCTGGTCCCACCGTGACCTCTACCCAGCGCTTCAGCCTCAGTAGCTGCAGCCACCTGCCCCCTTGGCTGCCGTTTGTAATGATCTCTGCCCCTCACTGGCCGTAATCTTTGGGGGCAGCTTTGACTCTGAGCCTTCCAAGGGCTTGTCCGTGACTTACTGCTTTGGCCGGAGGTGGTGTGGCTTTGAAGAACCTCTGGTATTTTCTACGTCAGTCCCAAGAGGAGAAGGAGCGTGCTGAGAAAGGGATGCAGCTACCAAACCCATGAAGCCACTGAAATCTTACTTTCGATCAGGTCAGGAGGAAGCCAGATGATGACAGCTGGAAGGTTGGCTCTGGATTGTGCATTACACTTGGGGAGAAAAAGGATGAAGAAGGGATAGATGAGCCGCTGACAAAACCAGACTCACTCATGTGACTTCTTCAAGAACTTGAACTGCAGGTGAAATCCATGACTGAGCTGAGTGGCTATGTGATGCACTCATGTAAGATGGGTGCCCCGGGGCCAGCCTGAGGATGGACTTGTGGCCAGTGCATCCGGAGAATCTGACTCTGCCTTGGCTGACTTCCCATAGCTTTGGGTGTGAATTCTCTTCCGTCAGCAGGGCACTGCCATGCACCTTTGGGTCACCTTTACTGTTTTTCATAAACTGCACCAAAACCTCCTCATTTATTTCTCCCTTGTAGTGCCATTCCTTCTAGGGAAGTGATTTGGTATCTCAAACAGAACACACACACACACACACACACACACACGCACACGCACACACAGTACCAAAGATCTGTTACAATCATTAAAACACAAATAGGCTAATAAAAAATATTCAAAGATCGTGAATAGAATGAAGACCTAAATATTGCCAATAAGTATCTAAAAAGATGTTCAGCCAGTGGAAACGCACAAGCGAGAGGCAATATAGCGTAGTCATTACGTGGATTCTGGAGCCAGAGTGGCTGGATTCGGGTCCTGGCTCTGCATTATTAGCCATGTGACTGTCAGCAAGGTACTCAACCTCCTTATATTTCAGTTTCCTCTGCTGTAAAATGGGAATAGCAGTAGTAATAGGACTTACCTCACAAAGTTGTTGAGACAGTGCCCCAGGTTGAAATCTGTAAGGTGCTTAGACAGTGCCCGACTTACAGTAAGCACGCTGAAGTGTTAGCTGCTGTGATGGTGGCGGCGGCGGCAGTGCCATATTGTTCTCCAGAGTGGTTGTATCAGTTTACATGTCACCAGCAGTATATGAGCGTTCCTCACATTCTTCCAATATTATCAGACTTGAAAGTGTTTGGCAGATCAGTGGATAAAAAGTCGAATCTTAGGTGGTTTTATTTTAATTTTCCTTGCTGCTGGTGAGGTACAGCGTCTTTTCCTAACTTTTTTGGCTGTTAGGGTTTCCTCTGTTGTGACGCGCTAATTCATATCCTCAGCCCGTCCTTCTGTCAGTTTTTTGTCTTTTTCTTAGTGATTTTTTTTATTGATTTCTCATTCCTCCAAAAAATATTTATTGAGGACCTTTTATATGTTTTAGGTGCTAAGAATACAAAGGAAAACACTGTTTTAAGGATCTTATGTTCTAGTTAGAGGAAGACAAACAAATAAGTAATACAATTTTAGCTAGCAATAAGTTATACGAAAAAAAGTAAGGCAGGACTGTCATAATAATAGCTAACATTGACTGAGTGATTTCTATGTGCCAACTATTATACTAAGTTCTCGTATGTATTCGCTCATTTTATCCTCACAGTTGTTGTAATACTCTTTATTGAGAACTTCATCCTTTACAGCTATGGAAACTGAAGCACAGAGAGGTTAAGTAACATACTCCAAGTCACACAGCTGGAAAGTAGTGGAGCCAGAAATTCAAAACCAGGTGGGCAGACTCTAGCTAATGTCTGCATCCTGACCAAGATGTTATGTTCTCTCTCTCTACTAAGCTGGAGATAAAATGTGAAGCGAAAAAGAACTTTTTGTATGTTCTGGCTATTAATAATACTTTATCATGTGTTTTATAAATATCTTCCCTTGTTCTGTAGTTTTAAAATTTTGTTTGTAATCCCTTTGCCACAAAATAGTTAACTTGGATGTAGTCAAGTTATCATCTCTTACCTGTGGTTTGTGCTTTTGGGTCCTTGTTTAAGGAATTCTTTCCTTCACTGATGTTATGGAGTTATTGTCTTACTCTTTTGGTTATTCATTCAACAGACATTTACTCGTGCATTTGCCATATGCCAGACGCTGTTCTAGACACTGGGGAGATGTTAATGAAACTGCCAAAAAGCCCTGCCTTCAGTTTTAAGATTTTGTTTTCCAAGTTTGGGTCTTGAACTCGTTTGGAATTTGTTTTTGTAATTTGTGGGAAGTTGCAAACTAATTTTATTTTTTTCCATATAAGAAGTCAATTTTTCTGATACTTTTATTAAAATAAGTTCATTTTTTGCTACTCTTGGTGATGTAATCATTATCATGTCTCAGGGTCCTGTATACCGTGGTTGGCACTGGTCTGTCTGTTCTATTTCATTGATCTGTTTGTCTGTTCTTGAGCTCTGTTGTATTTTAATAAGGTTTTAGTTGCAGAGGTGTTGTGATTATTGTAAACAATTTAGAAAATGCATGAAAATACAATGAGGATTAAAATCACCTATAATCTCACCATTTTCAGTGCAGGAAATTGGAAATCAAGGGGGAAAAAGTATAACGTAATTATATCAAATTACTAATGGTTCTTGTGGGGAGGAGCTATATGATCTCGCTGGTGGAATCCTATGAAGTCTAAAATTGTGTCTTGGGATTCACATACCATAAATTGAGCTCTTTTGATGTTGCTCTTAAAATTAATGTATTAGTTATGATAGGCTAAGCTGCTATAACAAATAGCAAAATCACCCAAGGTGTGATTGCTGAATCCAATGGAAGTTTCCTTCTTATCCATATGACAGTCTTGGAGAGGTGCTCAGATGGATGGCAAGGGGACCTGCCTTTCTTCTGTCAATCAGAGGCTAGGTTTCTCACATCACGTGGCTCTGCCGTCCCTCTAGTGTCTCATCCTACACCTGTGTCCAGTCAGCCCGAGGAAGGAAGAGCATGGAGGACCACACCCAAGAGGGTCTCTGGGCCAGCAGGAAGTGGTAGGCATCACCTCTACTCCCATCCCACCGACTAGGACTCAGTCACACGGCCATCCCTGACTGCAAGGAGCTGGGAGATATAGTCCAGCTGTGAGCCCAGGGAGAAAGAGGGGATGGATTTTGTGAGCAGCTGGAGTCCCTGCCTTTCTTGTTTTCTCCTGGAACATCCGTAAAATGTTTACATGGCTATGTTCCTTTGTTCATTCCATCAAGTCCTGTCTGTTGAATCCTTGGACACTTCAAAGAGATTTGCTGGATGTTCTTATTAAATATTTGACATTTCCATGGCAAGAAGGAGTTTATTAGATTACACTTGGGGCTTGAATATGGCAGAGATTCTTTCTAGACACAGACGAAAGTATCTGTCCTTCCTGGGGTAGCGAAATTGAGAGGCTCTTTGTTGTGGATCTTTCATATGAATTCTTGGGGAAGCAGGAAGTGGACTTCAGTTCTTAAAGACCAAGAGATCTCTATAAAAGGGCTGTGTGATTTCTATGGCTAAAGTTCAGTGATTCAGTAAACGACCTCAAGCCCTGAGAGTCTGAGTCAGTTTTTCTTCGATTGGATTTCCAAGAAGAGTCTTCTTGAGCACAGATTTTCACTAGGCAGCCATAGCCAACTCTTGATCTCCTGGGGCCTTAACATCATTTGCCACCCCCGGGGATAGGAATTTCACCTGTCAATTTTTTTAACAGTTTTGTTGAGTATAATGCACATACCCTACAATCCACCCATTTAATGTATACAGTTAGTCATTCACAGAGTTAGGCAATTATCACCACAATCAGTTTTAGAACATTTTCATCACTCCAAAAAGAAACCCCGCATTCCTTAGCCATCACTCCCAACCCTTCTCATCCTCCCAGCCCCTGACAACCACTAATCTATTTTCTCTCTATATATTTGCCTATTCTGGACATTTTATATAAATGGAGTCATACACTGTGTGGTCCTTTGTGACTGGCTTCTTTCATTTAGCCTAAAGTCAAGGTTCATCCATGTTGTAGCATGTGTCAGCACTTCATTTTTTTAATTGGTGAATAATATTCCATTGTGTGTATATATATATACACACCACATTTTCTTTATTCATTTATCAGTTGATGGACATTTGAGTGGTTTCCACTTTTGGTCTGTTATGAATAATGCTGCTATGGATGGACATTCACGTACAAGTTTCTTTGTGGATGTGTGTGTTCATTTCTCTTGGGTAGATACCTAGGAGTGAAATTGCTAGGTCCTGTGGTAACTCTATGTTTAGCATTTTGAGGAACTGCCAGACTGTTCTCCACAGTGACTGCACCATTTTCCATTCCCACCAGCAGGATACGAGGGTTCTGATTTCTCCACATCCTCACCAACCTTGTTGTTACCTTTTTCGATTATTGTTACCCTAGTGAGTGTGAAGGTGTACCCCGTCAGCTCCCATTCCCAAATTCTCGTCTCCTGGAGGCTTCTGGGAAATGGAAAAGTAGCTCTTCCTCATTCCAGGGTTGGGGAGTTCTGCTTCTCATCATTATATAATGATGACATGTGTCTGGGAGTTTGGAGGAGGGGATGGTTAATTTATTGCCACTTTTTTTTTTTTGATTTTATTTTTTGTTTATTGCGGTAACACTGGCTTATAACATTGTATAAATTTCAGGTGTACATCATTATACTTCTATTTCTGCATGGATTACATCAAGTTCTCATGTTCACCACCCAAATACTAATTACAATCCATCACCACACACGTGCCTAATTATCCCTTTTGCCCTCCTCCCTCCCCCCTTCCCCTCTGGTAACCACCAACCCATTCTCTGTCTCTATGTGTTTGTTTGTTGTTGTTATTACTACTATTTAATGAGTGAGATCGTACGGTATTTGACCTTATCCCTCTGATTTATTTCACTTTGCATAATACCCTCAATGTCCATCCATGTTGTCACAAATGGCTGGATTTCATTGTTTCTTATGGCTGAGTAGTATTCCATTGTGTATATATACCACATCTTCTTTATCCATTCGTCCCTTGATGGGCACTTAGGTTGCTTCCAAGTCTTGGCTATTGTGAATAACGCTGCAATGAACAGAGGGGTGCATGTATCTTTACGCATTGGTGTTTTCACGTTCTTTGGATAAATACCCAGCAGTGGAATAGCTGGATCGTATGGTAGTTCTATCCTTGATTTTTTGAGGAATCTCTGTATTGTTTTCCATAGTGGCTGCACTAGTTTGCACTCCCATCAGCAGTGTAGGTCCCTGTCAGTTTGTTTTTAAAGTTCAGATGAGAGAGGGAGAGAAAGAAAAAAAAATGCCTTGGTGAACTAGAGTTAACAAAAATGATTGCAGTTTCTCCATTTTACCAAAATAAGATAGTATAATTTTAATAATACAGTTTGAGTGAGAGGTTAGTGTGTACTATCAATTAACTCCAACAATGTAACTTAACAGAACACTTCATTGTGCAGGTCTCCTGTAAGTTACAGGATAGGTGCTATGAACATATTTAAGGAATTTTGGGTGAGATAGTCTGCTGTTTTTATTTTTTATGTCTCTCTATTCACTCCAGCTTCCATGAATTTTATTTGTCTGTTTTAGAAAAAAATGAGGTCACACTCAGGACAAAAATTCCTGGATTCTTCATTGGTGGATATATTTCCATCCAGTTGGATAGGCATCCATACCATTCCTAACCTCTTGGTCTATATCCCTCTGGATGGAAGCTTCTTGGAAATTTGGAGATATTTTACACTGGGTGTATTGGACAGAAAAGCTCTGAGGTCGAGTGATTTCTAGAAAAGCCATAACCAGCAGCAGTTAAAGGATTGAGGCAGGCGAGGAATGATTCCCTGGGTTGCAAACCTAAGGGCATGTCCTCAATGACTTCAGTTACTGCGACCCTCCCTGCACGCAGCACAGTGCTGAGCAGGTATAAATACATGATACTAGGCTGCAATAGGCTTCACCACCCAGGTAGAGAGAGTTGTAGCTTTCAGAGCTGTTTTACCGCCTGGCAGTATGTGATTGGAGCCCCCTCAAGAGCCAGAATCATTCACTCATTCATTCAACAAACATTTGTTATAGAAATCTACTAGTGTCAGGCACTGAAGCATTAGAGAGCTTAGGGATACAAGGATGAATAGCTTTCTTCTGTATCCCCCACACCCCGACACAAATGCGTACATAAATCACGTAATCACAGCACAGCAAGTTTGCTGCTTTCCAGGGTGCCAGCCATGGGAGCATGGAGGGAGGAGAGCCTGAAATACTCAGACTCCCAAAGCAGAGCAAGCACAAAACCATACTACCCATGGCATATTTCGAGCTCCAGGATCTGGCTGTGATATATTTGTTTAAGTCCGATTGCTAGTCAGATATTTATGGGCCACCAGATGATTTTAAATATAAACACCACAATAGTGGAGATTGGATTCTACTCAGATTTGATGAATATAAACTGCTCATTTTGGGGGTGGGAATGCCTTACTATTTGTAGACCTCTAGGGTACCGTTTGGCGGGGTCTTAATGTGTCTCCGAAAACGAGCACGACTTTCTATTTTAGCATTAGGAACAGGGAACTATGAATCTGTAGCTAAGCGCCTGTCTCTTAAACAGTTTTCTCCTTGTTGAACGTACCTTTCCTATTTTGACTTCCCAGAGGAATGAATTATCCATTCTGAATTTGAAAGTTTATGATTTTAATACATGAATAACCGACAGAAAGAGGAGTCTCTTTATGACCTAGGTATTGGATGATAAGACCAGCACTTTGTATGGGTTAGGATACTCTGAGTTATGATGTGGTAAAAAAACAACCCCACAGTTCTGTTGCATGAGTCAGCAAAAGTTTGTCTCCCACCTACACTGCATGCGTGTAGGGGACTCTGCCTGTGCTGAAGGAGGCTCTGTCACCTCCTGATGCCGTCTTCTTGTCAAGGCTGTAGGGCTCAGCTGGAAGGAAAGTGAGGGAAGTCAGCACAGAGGAAAGTGTAAGGGCTCTCAGATGCTTTCCTCTGGGAGGGACACCTGTGCCTTCTACTCATCCTCCATTGCTGAGCACACTGCCGCCCGTGCCTGACATCAAGGGGGCCATGAAGTGTATGCCCCATACTTTCAAGTGCCCGCAGGAGAGGAGATTCAGAAATATTGGTGAGCACGACTGTTTGCTACACATCTGAGTGGGAAAAACCCAGGTCTCCTCCTGTGTTTCTCCTCTACTCTCACACTGCTACCACACACACGGCACTTCTGACACCAGATGTGGGGGCATTTTCACACCAAGCAATTCTGCGACACTAGCTGTAGGATTGACTTGCTACAATTTAATAAGATTCTGACGCTATCTGCCTGGAAATAGTGTCGGATCCACAGATTAAGTATTCAGTCCTACAACACTGCCCTCCCCCCCAACTTCAGATGCCAATTGCAAGTTCAAGTTGTCCCGTGTGCTTCTGACCCACTGGCTATAAATTGGAGGTTCCCATGCCCCCCTCCTCGGGTTCGATTAATTTGAATTCACAGAACTCAGGAAAACAGTTTACTTACTGTTTAGCAGTTTATTGTAAAAGGATGTGATAAAGGATGCAGATGAACTCCTGGATGGAAGAGATGCATAGGGCAAGGTTTGTGGGAAGAGGCGCAGAGCTTTCGTGCTCTCTCCAGGCGCGCCACCCTCCCAGCACCTCCACGTGTTCACCAACCCAGAAGCTCTCTGAACTCTGTACTTTCGGGATGGTTATGGAGGCTTCATCGTGTAGGCATGATCAAGGATTAACTCCATTTCCAGCTCCTCTCCCTTCTCTGGAGGATGGGGGGTGGGGCTGAAAATTCCAAGATTCTAATCATGACTTGGTCTTTCTGGTGATCAACCCTCATCCAGGAGCCCACCAAGAGTCACCTCATTAGAGCAAAAGATACTCTTGTTAACCAGGAAATTCCAAGGGTTTTAGGAGCTCTGTGCCAGAAGCAGGGGCAGAGGACCAATATATATATTTTTCTATTATTTCACACATTTTATAGAGAATTGAGAGACATTCTGTTCTTAAGGTGCTTACACTCTAATGGAAAAAGCAGATAAGAACACCAAATTTAGAGTGTGCTAGATGGAAGGATGCTCAGATGGCAGGGGGATCATTGAGTTAGGGGCACCTAATTCAGATTAGGGGAGGAGCAAGGTTTCTAGGAGGAGGTAATTCTTAGCCTGAATCTTGAATGACAAGCAGTTCACCAGGAAGTGAAGAAGAAGGGTGTCCTGGCAGAGGAAACAACATGCTTAAGTGTGTAATAATAGTAGTACCTATTATTTATTTAATGGCTTACTCCATGCCAGCCACTAGGCTACACACTTACAGGCCCTGTCTCATTTAATTTCCTGTAGACCTCCCATCTGTGTGTTATCTGTTGCCTTAAGACTCTATGTTCCACAGGACAGGACTTTGCTTTGTTTGTGGTTGTATCCTTATGTTCCAGTAACTATTGCTGTGTAACAAACCAACAACCATTTTATTAACACTCACAGATCCTGTGGGTTAGGAATTTGGAAAGGGCACAGTTGGAGGGGGTTCTTGCTGGGAGTCCCTCATGTGGTCACAGTCAGATTTTAGCTGGGGCTGCAGTCAACCAAAGGCTTCCCTGGAGTGGACACCCAAGGTAGCTCACTCACATGGCTGGCCCTTGGCCGGAGCTCAGCTTGTTTCTTATCCGGCATGCCTACACGTGGCCTCACCAGCATGGCGGGTCTCGAGGTCTTCTGACGGAGAGAACATTCTATGAGAAGTGGCTGGGAGCTGTGTGGCCTTTTCTCACCTAGACTCAGAAGTCACATATTGACACATTTGTTGTGAATGATTGGTTGTGAGTCACAAGCCTGTCCACATTCAAGGGGAGGGGAACTAGATTCCATCTTTCATTGGAAGGAGTCTTAAAAAATTTGAGGACATGTTGAAAACTACCACAGTCCATCTTCTGGCCAAAAATTATTTATATTCTCCCACATGCAGAATACATTTACCCTCCCTAAGATCGTCCCCAAAATCATGTCATGTTTTGGTGTATGTATTAGGCGCAGGCTTGAAGTCCAGGATCGCATCATCTAAACCAAGTCTAGGTATGGATGACGCCCCTCAAGGTTGATATGAATATCCATGAACTGAGCAGATACATCGTCTGCTCCCCACACACCCATTGTGAAGTGGTGGACAGATGTAGGAGAGCCACTATAGATGTCTCCATTCAAAAAGGGGGAAACAGAGAGCACACAGCAGTCAGTGGTCCACAGCACTTCTGAACTCCAGCCAGTAACATGTCGCCAGATCCTTGACTTGAGTTCACGCGTACCCTTTAGGAGCTGTTCTCCGTGGCTCTTGCCTCTGTCTTTGGGGCTCTTGGTTCCACCTTTAAGTCATCCTTCTAAAAGAAAACTGAGTTTGCACCTGAGTAACCTCCATCTGCTTCCTGCCTGTGAAAGGCTGGGTTCCAGAGGCTTCTTTTTGTTTTGTTCTGCTCTGTCTCTTTCAAGGTAATTCTTTCAAAAATGTCATGGGTTTAGACAAAAGCCCCCGCCACAAATGTCTTCGAGGTAAGCTTTTCTCTCCCTTGGCTTCCCTGTGAGGCCCAATGACCTAAGGGTTCTTAGAAGCCACGTTGTTTAGAGAGAGGATATACAGGACGCATCCTTCAGAAACTTAGAAGGCCTTTTGTCTATTTGGGATGGTCAGTGAGGCACCACCTTAGGTCTTCCTGAGGCCCTGACTAACGGTCTTACAGCTCCACCCCAGATTTGACTTTTTGCCCTGAGGCCATTGCTCCCCCCCCCCCCCCCGCCTTGAGGAAGATTAAGCCTGAGCTGACGTCTGTGTCAGCCTTCCTCTACTTTGTATGTGAGTCACCACCACAGCATGGCTGACGAGTGGTGTATGTCCGCGCCTGGGATCTGAACCCGTGAACCCAGGCTGCCGGAGGAGAGCGCGCCGAACTTGAACCACTACACTGAGGCCATTTCTTAATGTGCAAATGCTTTGCCTTCTGGAGATGCTGGGGTTGAGGAACAGTTGTATTTTTGAATCTAGCAAGTTTATAGATTGGGTTATAGGCTGGGTGTATATTTTCTCCAGATTCCACTCAAAAACTGAATAGCTCATTCCTTAATCTCTCCTCTTTCATTTTATTTCAGACAGCTGGGAGAAGCCAACACTTTCAACCCTCTGCCCAGAAATCCTTTTAGGTAGATCATCACGCTCATTAGGTACATTTTCTACTTTCCACATTATCTCTGGCTACAGTTTTATGAACCGTTCCTCTGTTACATAACAAAGAGTCTCCTTCCCTGCATCTTCCCATATATTTCCTTTATTTTCCTTTGTGCCCTCACCAACAGCCGCCTCTGGGCCCTCAGGCTTCTGCCAGGTCTCCTCAGGGTCTTTCCACCTGCTCTTGAAGCCACATGTTTTAGGTTTTTGTCGCAGACCACCTCCGTTTTCAGGTGCCGAATTTCCATTCCAGTTTTTATCCCTGCATGACACATCACCACAAACTTGGTGACATAGAACAACAGTCGCTCTATTGTTCTTGCGGATTCTGTGGGTCAGAAGCTGGAAAAGGCCGTTTCTCACTTGGGGTTGAAGCAGGGTACCTGAGGGTTACTGTAAATATTCAGTAAGAACATGGTTACCCTTTGACCTGGTTCCCAACACAGACACAGATGAAAAGAAGCTACTCTTGTTAATTTGCTGTTTTCTTGTTTAACCTGAGGAGTAGCTCAAGGGTCACAAGGATTTATGAGCTTGTTTTGCAGAAGAAAAAGCGTGCCTTTAAGGAAGTGAGGACCACCAGATAACCAGCCCCCAGCTGCCTTGAGGCCCAGAAGTCTGATTGCCCAGGGGCTTATCCGGAGTGAAAGAAACATGGGTTTCCCCTGTTTCTTCAAAACTCCTCCTTGCAAGCCCCTTAGCTCTATAAAGACCCCTTGCTTTCTTCTCTTGTGAAGGCAGATTTGAGAGAACCTATCCTCCCGCCTTCTCACTTTGGCCAATTCCAATAAACCTTTCTCCACCTCCAAACACTGCTGTCTCAGTGATTGGCTTATTGTGCATTGGGCACACAAACTTGAGATTAAGAGGTTTGGTGTCAGGGTCTCTCATGCAGATGTACTCAGAGGTTGCCTTGGGCTCAGCTGCACTGTCTCCCTCACTGTCTTCCAGCTGTCATCTCAGGGCAGTCGGACCTCCTCCATGGCTCCTGGCTGCCCCCAGCATGACCATCCCAAGGGAGCCACGTGGAAACTGCATGGCCTTTTGTGACCCAGACTCGAAAGTCACATAGTGTCACTTCTGCTGCATTAAAAGCAAGTGACAAGCTGCCCAGATTCAAGGGAAGGGGAAGAAATCCCACTTTTCAATGGGAGAAGTATCAGAATTTTTGGACATGTTTTGAAACTGCTTGCACTTGGAGCAGTGTCTGGCAAAAAGAGGACCTCACTACGTAACTGCATCCAATAAGCAGGCATGTCTGCCTCTTTGATTATATCTGCTTATTAGTCTTTGGACAATACAGTGTGACCCCTGTAATAGTTTTAATAGGGCTTTCTTGTATTTATAATATATTTTTGAAAAGTAGGGACACAGTACTTCACAATTTACACATTTTATTGTAAATGAATTAGAAGACTAAATTTTTTATTCCCAAAAGACATAAAATTAATAGGGAAAAAAGTATAGAAAGATGTTTAGGTAATCTTGGAATAGGGAAGGCCTTTCTAAGCAAGATTTAAAAGCCAAGAAGCCACAAGGGGAAAATTTTAAATATTAGACTCCATAAAAATTTTAAATGTCTGTACAGGAAAAGAGACCATAAATAAAGCCGAGAGCTAAAAAATAAACTGGGTAAAGTATTTGCAATGTAAATAATAGACAACAAACTAGACAGTGTAATATAAGCATAACGTAGAATCTCTCTCATAAGGCTATTTCAAAGATTAAATGAGATTAAAGTGCCCAAAGTAAATACTTAATAAATGACAAGTTCTATCCATGCTTTTATAGAGAGCCCCTATAAATCAATTTTTTTAAAAGACAGCTAATAAAAAAAGCATATGAATGAGCAATTCATGGAAAAATATAAATGGTCTATAAGCATAAGAAAACATGTGTAGCCTCACTCCTGATTAAATAAAGGGAAATTAAAGCTACAATGAGATTTTTTTCTACCTGTAAGACCGTCAGGGATGGAAAAAATGGTAATATTTTAGTGCTGGCAAAGATGTAGAGAAATTGATGTTCCTGTTCACTGTTCTTTGTTCCTCTGTAAGTGAGGTGTTTTCTTCCCCCCCTCTGGCTTCTGTCAGGATTTTTTTCTTTATTTTTGATTTTCTGTAGTTTGAAAATGACATGCCTAGATGTAGTTTTTTTGGTGTTTATCCTGCTTGGTGTTCTCTGAGCTTCTTGGATCTGTGGTTTGGTGTCTGAAGTTAATTTGGAGAAAATCTCAGTCATTATTGTTTCAAATATTTCTTCTGTTCCTCCTCTCTTTCTCCTTCTGATTTTCCCATTATGCGTATGTTGTGCCTTTTGTCTGTCATCCCACAGTCCTTGCATGTTCTGCTCTGCGTTTTCAGTCTTTGTTCTCTTTGCTTTTCCGCTTTGGCGGTTTCTGTTAAGGTTTCCTTTGCTATATCCTCAAGCTCAGAAATTCTTTCCTCACCTGTGTCCAATCTACTAATAAGCCCATCAAAGGCCTTCTTCATTTCTGTTACAGTTTTTTTTTTACCTCTAGCATTTCTTTTTGGTTCTTTCTTAGGATTTCTGTCTCTCTGCCTACACTGCCCATCTGTTCTTGCCTGTTGTCTGCTTTATCCATTTGAGCACTTAGCATGTGAATCGTAGTTGTTTTAAATTCCTGGTCTGGTAATTCCAATATCCCTGTCATGGCTGGTTCTGATGCTTGCTCTGTCTTTTCCAACCGTGTTTTTGCCTTTCAGTATGCCTTGTAACTTTTTCTTGATAGCTGAACATGATGTACCATGTAAAAGGAACTTCTGCAAACTGGCCTTTAGTCATGTGGTGAGGTGCTGGGGGGAGGGGAAGCGTTCCATAATTTATGATCAGGTCCCAGTCTTTAGTGAATTTGTGCCTCTGGACTGTGAACCTCACACATGCTTCTTAGTTTTCTTCCCCCTGTAGGTGGGACAGGATGGCTAGAGCTGGCTAGAGTTGGGTATTTCCCTTCTGCAGGTCAGGTAGACTCTGATAACACTCCAGCAGGTTAGGCTCTGGTTAACCAGTTTCTCCTGGGGGCAAGCCTTGTTAAGAACAGAGCACTCTGACTTATTTCAAAATGAATCCTCTTGCCTTCCAGCTGCCAGAAGTACAAAGGGATTTTTCTCCAATATTTACTCTGAGCACCTGGTTGAGCTCCTGGAGGTAAAACTCACAAAAGTGTGGGAGACCCCTGTGACCAGGTCCCCCTGGAGTTTTTAACTCTCAGACTTGCCCACACTCAACCCACAGCAGTTCATCAGTTACAGTCCAGGTTTTCCTACCCCGGCACTGGTTCCCACAGAAGTTTCCACTCGTGAGTCTCTCCTCTCACTCTGTGACTCCTTGTTTTCATCTCTGTCTGTCCAGTCTTGGGGGCGGCAATTTGCCCTGCATCCTTCTCTCTCTACGGATCCAAGAAGAGTTGTTGACTTTTCGGTCTATTCAGCTTTTTACTTGTTGTTAGGATGGAGTGGCAACTTCCATGCTCTTTACCGTGCAGAACTGGAAACTGATTTACTGTTGATGGAATGGAAATTGGTACAGTATTTAGTAAAGCAGTCTTAATTATCCATTAAAACTAAAAATGTGCATGCCCTTTGACCTAGCATTTCTACCTTTGGACCTATTAGCATGAACGCACAAAGATGTATCAGAATATTTTTTTGCAGCATTTTTAATATAGAAAGGGTTAAATAAAATATGCTATATTTACACGATGGAATGCTATCCAGTTGCTAAAAAGAAATGAAGTAGCTCAATATATCTTGAAAAGATACAGAGACGTTCAAGACACGTTGTTAAGTGGAAGGAGAAAAAAAGGAAGTTGTAAAACAGTATGTTTAAGATTCAGTTTTTGTTTAAAACTTATTCACAGTAAAAACGAGGGCATGCTTAGAGAAGAAAGACAATTTTGGAAGAATATATACCAGAAAAACTATTGGCTGCCTTTGAGCGACAATGTTATAAGGCTGTTAATATATATTAATGACATTTGTGTCTTGTGTGATGAATATGTATTTGATAATTAAGTAAAAATTCAAGAAAGAAAATAGGGACAGATAGAGATGACTGAGAACAATAGAACAGAACTGATTGTTTCCATCACTTTTCCCTACATCAGGCAATAATGTAATAATAATCTCTGACTCTAAATTTTAATTTACCTTCTGGGAATACTGTGTAGAGTAGACCCAAACAAATGGAAAATTTAAGTCTCCTTGTGTATTTTTTTTCCTTTTGCTCTTTCAGAAGATGATTGCCATCGGATGACGAGGGTTCCAAACGGAAATGTTTTACCAGTTAATGTTTTTTTCACGTAGAGTTTTTTTAATTGTTAATCCTTCTAGTAAAAATCTTTTTTTTTTTCTTTTGGTGAGGAAGAGTGGCCCTGAGGTAACATCTGTTGCCAATCTTCCTCTTTTTGCTTGAGGAATGTTATCGCTGAGCTAACATCTGTGCCAGTCTTCCTCTCCTTTTTTTTGTATATGGGACGCTGCCACAGCATGGCTTGATGAGCAGTGTGTAGGTCCGTGCCCAGGATCTGAACCCGTGAGCCCCAGGCCACTGAAGCAGAGCATGCGAACTTAACTGCTACGCCACGGGGCCGGCCTCTTTTGTAAAAGTCTTTATCAGAAAGAATTCCTCCCTCTGCAGAGAAGCATTTTCTTTGGTTCTGTGGTGTCAAAATTAGTGGTTTCTTGTACCCGAGAGATGATTATAATGGAATTTTTTGCAACATGTATCTCTCTCTTAAAAGGCTGATAAAGTAGATCCATGGAGCAATGATAACTGTGAAGGCTATTTGACTTCCGTTATAAATATGGTTTATAGCCACAATTTTTCTGCTTAACTGACATCTAAGCACCCTGCAGTATGACTGAGTGTAGGCTAATATTCTTCTGAGTTACTTGTCCCGTTAACTTCCTAATCTGACTAAATTTCATTCCCTGCTTACGTCCTGTTTTGGGTTCTTGGACCCGATTCCAACATGTGTGTGTGTAGAGGGGGAGCTTCCCACAGAACACCAAGCAATTCTTGGACACCAGCAGGGTGTCAGAGAATTCAACTCATTTCTGACACTGTCCACCCAGATGTAGCATCAGATTCCACAAGTTAAGGGTTCAGTCCTACAAGACTGCACCCCCTCCAACCCCCCCACCTCAGGCACCAGTCAAGAGCCGAGGTTGGTACCTGTGCTTCTGGCCGACTGGCTATGAATCAGAGGTTCCCACGACCCCATCCTTGGGTTTGATTAATTTACTAGAGTGGCTCACAGAACTCAGAAACATTATGCTTACTAGATAACCGGTTTATTATAAAAGGATATAACTCAGGACCAGCCCGATGGAAGAGATGCATAGGGCAAGGTACGTGGGAAGGGGCGTAAAGGTTCCATGCTCTCTGGGTGCACCACTCTCCCAGTACCTCCACGTCTTCGCCAGCTAAGCTCTCCGAACCCTCTCCTTTTGGGTTTTATGGAGGCTTCATTACATGGGCATGGTTGATTAAATCATTGGCCATTCTCCTGCCCTTCTCTCCTCCCTGGAGGTTGGGGGCTGGGACTAAAAGTTCCCACTCTCTAATCACATGGTTGGCTCTACTGGCAACCAGCCCCCATCTTTCTAAAAGTCACCGCATTAACTTGAGACACCTTTAAGCTCTCATCGCTTAGGAAATTCCAAGTTTTGGGAGCTGTAAGCCGGGAACCATGGATAAAGAGCAAATATGTGAGAAATATATATTTGGTCATCTGAGTGATCAAAAATATATACATCTATTCTTATAAATCACAGCATTGCACATCCTAACATAGTTTTTTTTCCTGTGTATAATGTGTGTTGTTCTAGATGATTAATCTTATATAATAATTTGTTGTTGTTGTTGTTTTACCCTCTGTGAATTTACTAACAGAAGTCCCGGAGGGGATTTGGGTGCCAAAAAGAAAAAGAAGAAACAGAAGAGAAAAAAGGAGAAACCAAATTCCGGAGGCACCAAGTCCGACTCGGCATCGGATTCCCAGGAGATTAAAATCCAGCAGCCTTCAAAAGTGAGAGGCCCGGTTTATTTTTACCTCTGTGGTTTCTTGTGCGTGCGAGAGGGGTTTGTGCAGCTCAGAGGTGTCATCAGGGTTGTGTTGTGACTGTGTATAGATGCCACTATAACTGGAGGTATTTATGGCCTTGCTCAAACTGACGCTGGCACCCGAATAACTAGGAGGTGCATACTGTGCTTGTGTGTGCGTGTGGATTCTGCCTGCATTTTGCCCCTTTCTCGGTGAATTAGTATGTTGATTGTAGTTCTAGAAGAAAGTCTCATGTGAGCTCGTTAGTTTTTTTTCTTTTTTTTTGAAGTTACACTTAATCTTTGATGACTTTTAGTTCAGAAGATATTCACGTTTTAATTTTTCTGGGTGTCTGTCTAATTACCTGAATAGCACATCATCATCTGGCAGCAGATTTCAGCGGGAGCAGCCCCAGGTAAGTCTTACGTTGACTTTGAATCGGACCAGTCTTCAGTGGCCAATCTTGATGAAGGGTGGGAAATAGCTCCCAACGATCCCCCTGAAGAAACACACCAATTTTAGACCAAAGCAGAAGTTGTCCGGCTGGGCCCTGTGTTGGCAGGTTGCCGGCCTCGTGTGTGTGGTGGTGCAGAGGGCAGGCACCCCTTTCTGTGGGCCAACCCCAGTCGCCCTGGCTGTGAACACAGGCCTTGTGTGCTGGGCCCAGGGAGGCACAGAGCCCTCTTGGTGTGAGCAGCTCGCAGTGAAAAGGGGTAGAGTTAGAAGTACAATGACATATTTTGATGGTCGTAGCTCTAAATAAGCCAGCCCTGCATCACCTTGGCCTGGGTCTGTTTCCCGGTCAGGGAACCCACCACCCCTCTGTCGGGTGTCATACTGTGGCGGCTGCGTGTTGCCATGATGCTGGAAGCTCTGCCACTGGGATTTCAAATATCGGCCCCCAGGGTGAGCAGGTTTCAGTGGAGCTTCCAGACTAAGACAGACTAGGAAGAAGGACCTGGCCGCCCACTTCCACAACAATTGGCCATGAAAACCCTATGGATAGCAGCGGAGCATTGTCTGATGTAGTGCCTGATGGTGAGAGGATGGCGCAGGAACGGCCAGGGGTCCCCTCTGCTGTGCTGGGAGTTGGAATCGACTGAGCACTAACAGCAAAGCTCCAAATAAGTTGTCCTGGGGTCCTGGGTAATGCGTGGTGTAGTGGAAAGGGCTCAGGAAGTGGAGTGAGCATCCTGGGCTCAGTCCTGGCCCCACAGCTCTCAAGCTGTGTGCCTTTGCACAAGGTTCTGCACCCCCATAATCCTATCTCCTCATCTGCAAAATGAGGATGATGCCTTCTCCCCATCTCACAGGGCTGTTATGAGGTTATAGTTAGATCATTTTTATTAAATGGTTTTTATATTACAGAGCACTGTCTCCGTGGCCGTTATTCGCAAGATGCAGGTTTTATGGGGTTTAAGTTTTTTTCTTGTACAAAGTTTACATTGTATCACATGAAGTGAGTCTTACAGGTAGTTTTTGTTGGTGTTACCTGTTTACACGTAAGGACCAAGAATCACTGAGAAGGAGCATTGTTTGCCCCAATTTTTCCCTGCCTGCCTCTGTGGGGTGAGAAGAAAGTGGAATCTTCCTCCCTAGCTTTTCAGCTTGGTTCTCAGGTAATAAATATTCTATCCACCAGACATCATTTCCAAGGTAACTCATACAAGGTCCACCATGAGCTTGCCCGATATTCTCTCCATTTCTGAGCGCTGCTTCATCAGGTAAATGCGGCCTTACTTACATGCAGTTGTGATATCTTATTGCTTCTGTCATCACCATCAGCTTCTGCCCATCTCTGTACCCCTTGTCATTTTGAGCCCTCTCCCACCTCTCGTCACTTAGAAGAAACTAGAGCCAGCCCAGGCAGGAGGAACTGGTAGCATTATATGATACAAAAATTCTTTTCTTTTTTAATTGTCTAAATTGTCTTAATGGGAGCTTTTCTCCATTGTGTTTTTTAAAACTAAGGCTTCTTTCCCTTAAGCTAATGTCAGCTTTGGGTGACACGGTACATTATAGTGGACTGTCTTTAGAGACTGTTCTGGTCTACACTCAAGAACCAAAATAAAATGATATTTGTCTGGATTCTTGGAGACTTCTTAGTGGTAGGGGACTTGGACATTTTTTCCAAGGTATTAAATTTGGAAAATAATGGGTAGAGAGTAGAGTTGGTGTTAAGTATTCACATGGAGCAATGTGGAGGAGAAGAGGCGTGCCTGGCTCTTAGGAATATAATAGTGGGATGCTAACGTGGGGTTGATAGACGTGCTCACCTTTCCTAACACTAATTCATTTCTCCCCAGGTGGTGCTCCTACGGAAGGTGAATGGATAGGTTTACGAGTCTGTCATAGCTGAGTTTTCCTTACTGCTTTGTCACCTTGGATTTGAGAATTGTGCTTACTTGAATCTGCTTTAAGAAAGCATGGAAATAGAGACCATTGGGATAAACTGTTTCATGAATGGTGATTTCGTGTAAAGACTGCTGGTCAACCTGATGAGGCCAATTCAGTCGAGTAGAATCCACTCCGAGGGCTTCTTCATGGAGTTGGGATATCATTGGCTCCTTTGGAGCAAAGATGCTGATTCACGTTTGTTACAGAAGTCTGAGTTTGATATTTTAGTGTTGGAGGATTTAACTCAAATATCAGGAAAGAAGAATTAGCATGACAAATTCAGTGCAGATCCTGTAGGTATATTTTTGTAAGACTGGGTTCCACTTTGCCTTTTTAAAGATAAGTGGATGCATGTTCAGGCCTTATTGGTTGAAATATGCTGTGCTCTCAGTTCCTATTTAAGTTGTAGGTTTCCTCATAGATTGTGTTGTTGGGGGTTCAAATGGGTGTAAATTTCATTTTGCTAGACATCATTTCCTTTTATGTTGGAGGTCTACAAGAGACCCAAACAAGAAAAATCTAAAAATACGATGAATTAGAACAGCGAAAGTATTTTGTTAAATTAGTATGTGTAACTGAGATATGACCTTATGATTTAGACCTCAATCAAAATATAAGATGAACAGCTTACAAAAATTTGGGCAGCCCTGGGCGATGCTGTTAGACTTGTTAAGTGGAGACATTAAGACTTTAACCTGCCTCTGGTTAGTCTCCAGTACTTTGTTTCCTTCAATCATTTTAGAGGCAAGATTCCTAAAGAAACCCATTAAGTAACACAACCACAGGTTGGGCTGTATTAATTAAACCCCATTTTGTACTGTGAAACGGGTAAGCTTCCCAGGGTAAAAGATTTGCTCCAGACCACAGACTTCAGGTTCAAAACTGAGCAGAAGTTCAGAGCTGCTGTTTATAACCCACCAAGGGTCGATGGTACCTTTCCTTGGTGCCCATGGTGTGTTGACATACAGGAAACCCAAGGGCTCTGAAATTTCCTTCTAACCGCTTCTGAACCACAGGGAAGAGTGCTCTTTGTGTGGCATCACAATTCTAAAGCAAATCAATTATTTCACATACCGGAAAAACTCCCTGATTTCCACATCCAGTCCTACATACTATATTACTGTCTTATTTCAAGTATAGTCTCATTTTCCGAGTAGCATTACATTATTTGAGGGATTTTCCAAAAAAAAGAGCTGGGAATCTTCAGAGATGGCAGGAATATTGGCTTTGAGGAAGGAACTTTAGAATTTAAAGGTATTTAGCCTGAGAATAGGTTTTACTTGAAAAGGAGGTCGGTTTCCAACACTTCGGTTGGGGAGAACAGGCTGTGGTTGCCAAGGATCTGAGTTCATAGTGGAAACTGCTCGTTCTTCGTGTTGGAAGGTTTGTCTCTGGAGCAGCGTCAGTGTTGGGGGTGGGCAGTGTGTGGTCCAGGAGAAAGGCATCCTTGGAGATTTCCTTTCTTGATTGACTTCTTTCCTAGCTCAGCACTACATTCAGATTTCTTTCTTTCTTTCTTTCGTTTTTTTTAATGAACTAAAATTCCCCTTCTCTGCCTGGTTTCCATTCTAGAAGTTATTTCCTTTGTCCCCACATTGCTACCGCAGAGCATTAACCCTAACAGTGAAACCAAGGCTAGTGGCTGACTGGCTGCTGTGTGACAGTAATGCATGTACTGCATGTCACTCCTCTTTGCTGCTCCGCCAGGATGAGTAATGGTGGGGGCCATTGGCAGGTGGGTGGGATACTGAAGCAAATGGTGGTTTGATTTATGTTAGATTTCCCCAACTCTTAGAGCCCCACTAAAACTCAAAGCTGTTTATCTTTAACAAAACGTTTGCTTATATTTTCATCTGTTAGCATACTTGAGCCCAAGGCCCTGACCGGGCATAGAGGAGGATTGCTCGTTTTGTGATGTTGTAATCGCCAAGGCGGATGCACGTGTACCCGCCCCAGGTTTGGGAGCAGTGGCAGCTTCCTTATATTTTGTGTCTGTGTGTCTTTGCTTTTGTAGAATCCCACCATTCCAATGCAGAAGTTGCAGGATATCCAGAGAGCCATGGAGCTGTTATCTGCATGCCAGGGCCCTGCCAGGAATATCGATGAGGCTGCCAAACACAGATACCAGTTTTGGGACACGCAGCCGGTACCCAAACTGAGTAAGCTTTTCTGCCTTTTTTTTTCCCCCTCAAAACAAAACTGGATTAACAAGAAACAAAAAACACAGAAGACACTCTTCTTGACTTATATAATTTGTTTTCAGACCACAGATTAGAAATTTACACAAAAGTAACATTTTTCTTCTTAAAATATAAATATGGGATAGTGACGTTGGTTTTTAGTAACAACAGTTTTAGTGTAATTCCTATCCCTCTAAAAAATCCAGTTTCCCCAAACTTGAAACATTAGCATATTAAAAATATATATAAACAGGGAGTCTCCTCCTCCCCGTTTTTGTTCTGAGCTTCATGGAGTTGTTTTTTCTATACATAAATGTTTAGCAGTCTCAAATCTCAATTATTCTGAAAGACGCAGAAAATTTGCCCTATTAAATCTCACTGAAATGGAAAATTTTATGCTGCTTAACAGTAGGATTCTGAATACTCACCAGTGGTGTTAATTATTACCAATGCAATAACATTCCAGTGTATAAGGGAACCGGGCCACCTCGTGAGGGCTTTGGGTCATGTAAGAGTCTCCGTAATAGGCCTCTTCCCTCAGTGCTTTGTCTGCTCCATCATGTTTCACTAAGACTTGTTTTTGGTGAGGAAGATTATCGCTGAGCTGACATCTGTTGCCAATCCTCCTCTTTTTGCTGAGGAAGATTGGCCCTATGCTAATGTCCATGTCCATCTTCCTCTTCTTTATACGTGGGACGCCTGCCACAGCATGGCTTGACGAGTGGTGCATAGGTCCATGCCCGGCCTCCGAGCCTGCGAACCCTGGGCTGCCAGACTGGAGCGCGCAAACTTAACTACTGCGCCACAGGGCCAGCCCCAGCGTTTCACTAAGACGTTTACCACTTAAGTTTCCCTAAACATCATTTAATTGTTCTTCTTTCCTGTTATGCAAAAAAAGATGATGACATAAGAAACATAAAAATGTTTTAAATGTATTACAAGGTAAACTTGATAGTTTGTATTACGTTTGCATGAAGATAGATTATAATTATTTCTATATTTTTCTTTCTTGATTGTTCAGGTTCCAGAATCTGTAATTGCCATTCAAAACTGTTTAATACGGGCCGGCCCCGTGGCTTAGCGGTTAAGTGCGCGTGCTCTGCTGCTGGCGGCCCAGGTTCGGATGCCGGGTGCGCACGGACGCACCGCTTCTCCCGCCATGCTGAGGCCGCGTCCCACATACAGCAACTAGAAGGATGTGCAACTATGACATACAACTATCTCCTGGGGCTTTGGGGGTGAAAAAAAAAAAAAAGGAGGAGGATTGGCAATAGATGTTAGCTCAGAGCCGGTCTTCCTCAGCAAAAAGAGGAGGATTAACAAGGATGTTAGCTTAGGGCTGATCTTCCTCACAAAACAAAAACAAAAACAAAACTGTTTAATAGCCCCGGTTATGTACAAATAGTCAGTTTTATCACATCTAAATCAGGGAGCAAGCCTTCTCTCTGCCTTCAAATAATGGTTTTCAGACTTGAAGTCACCACTCATCTCCCACCTACGCCCACCCCAAGCAGCTTCAAAAGCATAAGCTTCAGAGTGTGAAAGAAAGAAGGAATACTTTATCCTCACTTGGGTTTTCTTTCAGGCTCCAGGAGTGTATTTGGGAGTGGAGGAAGACTCTCTGGAATGAATTTCAGGATTTTAAATGAGATGGAATTGAGTGACCCTTAGCTGAAGGGATGTAGATTTATTGATCTGAGCGTATCGGGTTTAGCTGAATGCTGCTTGGCAAGCTGCTGGTGGCATTTAGGTCCCTGCCCTGGAGAGAGGAAGGCCGCTTCCAGCTGGCATCTAACCCCAGCGCACCTCTCTGGGAAGATAGCTCAGGTGCTCACCACATTTTGGGCCCTCCCCTAAATCCTTGTAGGATTCTCCAGCTCCTAGAACTTCTAGTACACACCTCAGTTAAGGCAGCATCCAGGTTAGTGGGGGAGGAGGGAGCCTGAGGTCGGGGGAATGTGGGAAAGTCAGGGGGACTCTACTTCTCAATTTCTCTCCAGAGTGCTTGGTGTCCCAGGTCAGCCTAACACAGCCAGCCGTTGGGAGCTGCTTACATGGGATGGTCCCCTGATGTTGTGGGACAGCCAAGCCCTAGGTAAAGCTCTGAAGGGACTCTAGGGGGCAGCTGGGACTCGGGCCACTTGGGCTGACTTGCGGAAGCCTGAGGTGTTCACGTGGAGATGAGCTGGTAGAGGGGAGATAAGACGAAGTAACAACGTCAGGGAGTAGAAAGGAGAGAAAACGAACCTTCCCCTTGGCGCTGGTGCAGACCCTGTGACTCTGCCTGTAAAAGGGTCTGTGATGCTGAGACATACAAATGGCCAACAGCTATACGAAAAATGCTCAACATCACCAATTATCAGGGAGATGCAAATCAAAACCACAATGAGATATGACCTCACACCTGTTAGGATGTCCATTGTCAAAAACACAAGTGTTGGTAAGGATGTTGAAAAACTGGAACACTTGTGCACTGTTGATGGTAATTAAAATGGTGCAGCCACTACGGAAAACAGTATGAGGTTCCTCAAAAAATTGAAAATAGAACTACCATATGATCCAGCCATCCTACTTTTGGATATTTATTTAAAAGAATTGAAAACAGAATCTCAAAGATATTTTGCGTTCCCATGTTCATTGCAGCATTATTTACAATAGGCAAGAGGTGGAAACAACTTAGATGTTCATTAACAGATGAATGAATAAAGAAAATGTGTTACATACATACAATGGAATATTATTCAGCCTTAAAAAAGAAGGGAATGCTATCATATGCTACAATATGGATGAACCTTGAGGACATTATGCTAAGTGAAATAAGTCACTCACAGAAGGACAAATACTGCATGATTCCACTTATATAAGGTATCTAAGGTAGTCAAACTCACAGAAACAGAAAGTAAAATGGTGGTTGCCAAGGGCTGATGGGGGGTGGGCTGGAAGTGGGGAGTTGCTGTTCAATCCTGTATTTTCTATTTCCATTTAAATCATAACAATTAGCTAGTTTCTTGAAGTTGAATTCTCAGAATAATCTTGGACCTCTCCTTCAAGATTTTCCTTTTCTTCCTTCGTGCCTTCCTTCTTTCTCTCCTTGTTTCCTTCCTTTCCATAGTTATTTGCCAGGCGCTGTATTAGTCATTGATAGTACTAGTGAAAAAGCAGATGCAGCCCCCATTCCTCACGGAGCTTATAATGTAGTAGGGAATACAGATAATAAACATAATAAATGAATAAAATAATTACAGTTTGTGAGAGGTGTCATAAAGAAAATGTGTAGGGTGATATGATAGAAATTTGCTAAGATAAAGGAGCTGGAGGAGCCTAATTCAGGTAGGCCTCCTGAAACTGAGTCTTGATGGGTGAGAAAGCCAATGTCAAATGCTGCCAAAACGTGAGCAATTATAAACATTAAAACTTTTTGTTCTGAAACAATCACTGTTAAGAGAAGGAAAAGATAAACCTACAGACTGAGAGAAAATATTTAGAAGTCTCATTTCTGACAAAAGACTTCATATTCATTGCATGTTCATTGCAGCATTATTTGCAGTGGCCAAGACATGGAAGCAACCTAAGTGTCCACTGATGGATGAATGGATAAAGAAAATGTGGTGTATATATACACTGAAATATTATTCAGCCATAAAAAGGAATGAAATCTTGCCATTTATGACAACATGGATGGAACTTGAGGGCATTATGCTAAGTGAAATAAGTCAGACAGAGAAAGACAAATACTGTAGGATTTCACTTACATGTGGGATCTAAAACAAACAAACAAAAAAACAAGCTCATGCCTACAGAGAACAGATTGCTGGTTGCCAAAGTTGAGGGGTGGGGGGGTGGGCAAAGTGATGAAGGAGATCAAAAGGTACAAATTTCCAGTTATAAAATCAATAAGTAGTGGGGATGTAATGTACAGCATAATAACTATAGTTAATACTGTACCGCATAGTTGAAAGTTGCTAAGAGAGTAAATCTTCAAAGTTCTCATCACAAGAAAAAATTTTGTAACTATGCATGGTGACAGATGTTAACTAGACTTATTGTGGTGATCATTTCCCAATATATACAAATAGCAAATCATTATTTTATACACCTGAAACTAATATAATGTTATATATCAATTATACCTGAATAAAATAAGACTTTTATTCAGAATATAAAGAATTCACAAAATTCAACAAGAAATAACTCAAAAAACATAAACATAAGTTTTGAACTGACACTTTACTCAAAAAGACATATTGATGGTAAATAAACATATGAAAAGATGCCAATACTCATGATGGAAACACAAAGTAAAATCACAATGAAACACCACTATACGTCTATTAGAAGGTAAAAAAAAAAAAAATCCTGACACTACCAAGTGTTGACAAAGATGTGGAACAACTGAAATCCTCATGCTTTGCTGATAAGACTATAAAACAGTATGACCACTTTGAAAAACTGTTTAATAGTTTTTTTAACAAACAAATTTAAACATATACAGTGCTTATATGTTTACTTATTCTTATATGGGAGTAGCAGTCTTACTCCCAAATATTTACCCAAGAGAACTAAAAACTTATGTGCACACAAAAATCTGTACACGCATGTTTATTTCAGCTTTATTTTTAATTGTTAAAACTTGGAAACAACTCAAATGTGAATAAATGAATCAACAGTTTGTGGTATAGCTATACACTGGAATACTACTTAGCAACACAAGGGAGAAAGTAACCCTGATGGATTCATGCGACAACATGTGTGAATCTCAAAGGTATTTTGTTAAGTGAAAGAAGCTAGAACCCAAAGGCATCATATTGTATGACTCCATTTATATGACATTCTGGGAAAGGCTAAACTATTGAGATAGAAGACAAATCTGAGGTTGCCAGGAGTGGGGTGTGGGGAGGGGTTGATCACAAAGAGGCAGCAAGCAGGAATTTTTGGGGTGATGAAACTTTTTGGATCATGACTGATGGTATACACAGTTCTATGCATTTGTCAAAATCCATAGAAATATACATCACAAAGAGTGAATTATGTAAATTTAAAACATGTAAAGTGTTATTATTGATTTCTAGTTTAATTCCATTGTGGTCTGAAAGCAGGCATTGTATGATTTCTATGTTTTTAAATTTGTTAAGGTGTTTTATGTCTCAGGATGTGGTCTATCTTGGTGAATGCTCCATGCAAGCTTGAGAAGAAAGTGTAATCTGCTATCATTGGATGAAGTGCTCTATAGATGTCAATTATATCTAGTTGATTGATGATGCTGTTGAGTTCAACTATGTCCTTACTGATTTTCTGCCTGCTAGATCTGTCCATTTCTGAGAGAGGGGTGTTGAAGTCGCCAACTATTATAGTGGATTTGTCTATTTCTGCTTATAGTTCTATCAGTTTTTGCCTCACATAGTTTGACACTCTGTTGTTAGGCACATGCACGTTCAGAATTGTTATGTTTTCTTTGAGAATTGACCCCTTTATCATTATATAATGCTTTTATTTATCTCTGATAACTTTCCTTACTTTAAAGTCTGCTCTGTCTGAGATTACTATAGTTACTGTTGCTTTGTTTGGATTATTGTTAGCATGGTATATTTCTCTCTACCCATTTACTTTTAATCTATATGTGTCTTTGGATTGAAAGTGGGTTTCTGGTAGACAACATATAGTTAGGTCATGTTTTTTGATCCCTTCTGACGTTCTCTGTTTTTTAATTGGTACATTTAGATCATTGACATTTAAAGTGTTTTTTGATATAGCTGACATATACTTACTATATTCATTACTGTTTTCTATTTGTTTCTCTTGTGTGTTGTTTTTTTTTGTTTGTGAGGAGGACTAGCCCTGAGCTAACATCCGATGCCAATCCTCCTCTTTTTTCTGGAGGAAGACTGGCCCTGGGCTAACACCCATGCCCATCCTCTTCTACTTTATACAGGACGCCGCCACAGCATGGCTTAGCAAGCGGTGCGTTGGTGCGCGCCCGGGATCCGAACCTGTGAACCTCAAGCTGCCGCAGCAGAGCACGCACAGTTAACCGC
Organism: Diceros bicornis minor; assembly: GCF_020826845.1. Lineage (NCBI taxonomy): Eukaryota > Metazoa > Chordata > Mammalia > Perissodactyla > Rhinocerotidae > Diceros > Diceros bicornis. Next base: position 6,051,593 of record NW_026691429.1, read on the forward strand.
TGCGCCACTGGTCCGGCCCCTGTTTCTTTTGTTTTTTGTTCCTGTTTTTGTCTTCCACTCTTTTTCTGCCTTTTATGGTTTTAATTGAGCATTTTGTATGATTCCATTTTCTCTCCTTTCTTAGCATATCACTTACAGTTTTTTAAAACTTTTTTAGTGGTTACCCTAGAGTGCAATATATATTTACAACTAATCCAAGTCCATTTTCAAATAACACTATACTGCTTCCTGGGTAGCATAAGTATTTTATAATAACAAAATAATCTTAATTCCTTACTCCCATCCCTTGTATCATTGCTGTTATTCATTTCACTTATATGTAAGCACACATAAGCATACATATGCGTAAGTGTACATAATCAAATACATTGTTATTTTAAACAAACTGTTATCTGTTAGATAGATTAAGAATAAGAAAAATAAGAGTTTTTGGTTTACTTTCACTTATTCCTTCTTCAACTCTCATCCTTTCTTTATGTAGATCTGAATTTCTGACCTATATTATTTTCCTTCTCTCTAAAGAACCTCTTTTAACATTTCTTGCAGAGCAGGTCTATTGGCAACATAGTCCCTCAATTTTTGTTTGCCTGAGAAAGTCTTTATTTCTCCTTCACTTTTGAAGAATAATTTCATAGAGTATAGAATTCTAGGTTGGTGGGTTTTTTTCTCTGAACACTTTAAATATTCTACTCAACTTTCTACTTGCTTGCATGGTTTCTGAGAAGTTAGATGTAATTCTCATCTTTGTTCCTCTATAGGTAAGATGTTTTTATACTCTGGCTACTTTCAGGATTTTTTCTTTATTTTTGGTTATAATTTGAAGATATACCTTAGTGTAATTTTGGGGGGCATTTATCTTGCTCAGTATTCTTTGAGCTTCCTGGATCTGTGGTTTGGTGTCTGACATTAATTTGGGAAAATTCTTGGTCATTATTTTTTCAAATATTCCTTCTGTTCCTTTCTCTCTTTTTTCTCCTTCTGGTAATCCCATTACACATATGTTACATCTTTTGTAGTTGTCCCACAGTCCTTGGATATTCTGTTCTTTTTTTTTTTTCAGTCTTTGTTCTTTTTGCTCTACAGTTTTCAAGGATTCTATTGATATATCCTCTAGCTCAGAGATTCTTTCCTCAGCCATGTCTGGCCTACTAATAAGCTCCTCAAAGCTATTCTTCGTTTCTGTTACAGCGATTTTTATTGCTAACGTTTCTTTCTGAATCCTTCTTAGGGTTTCCATCTCTCTGCGTACATTACCCATCTGTTCTTGCATGCTGTTTACTTTATGCATTAGAGCTCTTAGCATATTAATCACAGTTCTAAATTCCCAGTCTGATGATTCCAACATCCTTGCCATGTTTGATTTTGATACTTACTCTGTCTCTTCAAATTATGTTTTTTGTGTTTTGGTATATGCCTGGTAAATTTTCTTGATAGCTGTATGTGATGCACTGGGTAAAAGGAACTGCTGTAAATAGGCCTTTAGTGATGTGGCAGTGAGGTGTTGGGGAGGGGAAGCATTCTATAGTCCTAAGATTAGGTCTCAGTTTTTCAGTGAGCCTATGCCTCTGCACTGTGAACTTCATGACTGTTTCTCAGTTTTTTTTTTGCCCCCTTAGGTGAGACAGGATGGCTAGAGTGGGCTGGAGTTGGGTATTTCCCCTCCCCTAGGTCAGTTAGGCTCTGATAATACTCCAGTAGGTTAAGCTCTTGTTAGGCAGTTTTCCCTGAGGGTGGGCCTTGTTAAGAAGAACAGAGTGCTCTGGAGTATTTTAGAATGGTTCCTTTTCCCCTCCTCCTGCCAGGAGCACCAGGGGATTTTTCTCAGATATTTACTGTGGGAACCTAGTCAAGCTCCTGGAGGTAAATCTCACAATGTTCTGGGGGCCCCTCTATGACTGGATCACCCCAGAGTTCTTCACTTTCAGAGTTGTCCACACTGAGCCTTCACCAATCTGTCCATTACAGTTCAGGTTTTCCTACCCTGGCCCTGGTTCTGGAGGTGGTTTCTGCGCGCGAGTCTCTGCTCTGGTAAGCTGCGGTTCTCTGTATTTGCCTGTCCATCTCTCTACTCTTGGGGGCAGCAGTTTACCCTGTGTCCTCCCCTGTCTTATGGATCCAAGAATAGTTGTTTGTTGATTTTTCAGTCTGTTCAGCTTTTTGCTTGTTATCAGGATGGAGCGGTAACTTCCAAGCTCCTTACGAGCAGAACTGGAAACTGAAAGTGAAAACATATAAATTTTTTAAAAATCAAGCAAGATAAGGGTCAGGAAAAAACTTGTGGATTTTTAAAGTTGTGTGTGTCATCAGTGACTGAGCAGTTTTGATGAAGTGGAGCTCATTGAATCCACATTGCTTTATGTTTAAGAGGAAGTGAGATGAGTAAATGGAAACATGTAGTGTAGACAACTCTTTCAAGATGTTTGGCTATAAAGTGGAAAGGGAAATAGCTGGATGAGAATGTGAGTCCATAAAAGTTTTAAATTTTTTATGTGAGACCGATTAGGACTAAAACTAACAAAAATGTACAAGACTTCTACTGAGAAAATTATAGAATTTAATAAAAGATATAAAATGGCCAAATAAGTAGATATATCATGTTCACTGACGGGATAACTTAATGTTATGAAAAATTTCTGTGTTCCCTGAATTAATTTATAAATCCAAACAATCTCAATAAAAATGCTAATAGAATTTTTGTGTGTGTGGATTTTGCCAAATGGATTCCAAAATTCATTAGGACAAGAAAATATATAAGAATGCCAAAATATGGGGCTGGCCCAGTGGCATAGTGGTTAAGTTCTTGCACTCTGCTTCAACGACCTGGGGTTCGAGGATTCGGATCCTGGGCGCGGACCTACACACTGCTCATCGAGCCATGCCGTGGCAGCATCCCATACACAAAATAGAGGAACGTTGGCACAGATGTTAGCTCAGGGACAATCTTCCTCAAGAAAAAAGAGGAAGATTGGCAATAGATGTTAGCTCAGGGCCAATCTTCCAAAAAAAAAAAAAAAGAATGCCAAAACAATCTCTGAATATATTAGGAATTGCCTTATCAATTTTCAAGACACATTATAAGGCTGTATTAATAGAAACAGTTTGGTACTGGTGCAGGAATAGATATTCGAAATTGAGATATGAGTGGGGTCCCTTTGAGGAAGAATGCTATAACCCTGCCAACATAGTATACTGTAAATCTTCCTCTTTGCCCTTCTGAAAGTGACCTGGGACCCTTTACCAAGGTATCTGTGCATGGGAAGAGGGAAACAGCCAGATTTTTTGGAACGACTAAGATAGAATTGGAGTTGATGCTAATTCCTGGGGATCCCAAATGCTTTTTGCTCAAATAGTCAGAGTGGAGATTGATAGAGATTAGATGATAAATAGTTCTTTGGTCTGATTCCTTCTCACAGTGGGCCCAGTGGGTCCACACATACAACCCAATAGGAATTCTCTTTGTATCTAAATTTTACCTGAATTTATAGTTCTCAAGAACACATTTGCAAACTAGCAGACTCTTCACACTGGCTCCCTGCCTGTAGAACAATGGCTTATATAATAGGAAAGACCAACTGGAAACCACTGGAATTGCCCTGCTCAACCAAAATAATAAATCAAAAGCAATATTGCCTCCCTGAGGAAGTCTGTGGAGAGTAATGCCACCATGCAAGTCTTGAGAGATGCAAGTGTGTTGACTTGGCCTATATGCATGGTAGTGGGGTTTTGGAGAGTGGTAGCAGATTTTCCTACACTTAATCAGGTGGTGATCCTAAATGCTGCTGCTTTTACAGATGTAGTCTCCTTACTGGAGCAAAACAGCACAGTCTCTAAAAACTGGTATGCAACTATTGTTCTGGCAAATGCTTTATTCTCTCTATATCAACCAAGAAGTAATTTGCTTCCACATGATCGGGTCAACAAAACATTCACTGTTGCTTTCAGCTCTAGCCCTCTCTGTCATAATCGAGGCTAAATAATCCATGAAATCATGCTAATAAATTTGTTGGGCAGGAAGTAGCAAATACCCTGGAAGCTTTAGTAAGATATATAAGTGGGAGATAAACCCCATGAAGACTTGGTGGGTTTGCAGGGCTCTAGGGTTCTGGGGCATGCTGAGATCCCTCCTTCAATGTGAAAGTTAAGTTGATGTATCTTCCACCTATTAACATTAAAAAAGATCCAATGCTTTGTAGGCCTCTTTGGGTTCTGGAGCCAATATGTGTCTCATTTGAGTGATTTACTTTGCATATTTACTGAGTTTCAAATGGGGCTCAGAGGAAAAGAAGTCTCTGAAGCTGGTCCAGGGTACAGTATAAGCTATTCTACCATTTAGGCCATATGAATCAACAGGTCTTTGGCATTTAGGGCTGTTTTCGGGATCTTCTGGCAGCCCTCCAAAAGAGAATGACAATGCATGCACCTAGGATTTTAAAGCAAAACCATGCAGATATCCATTTTCCTTTTGAGAAATGGCACCTTTCTTGCTACTTGGTGCTGGTTGGGACTAAATACCTAATTATGGGACAGTCTGAGATGACTGTTATGAACTGGGTATTATCTGATCCATAAAGCTCTAGAGTTGGGCGTGAACAGCAGCACTTCATCATAAAGTGACATGAAACAAGCAGGAAAAGGACTTCCGCGGGCATGGGCCAGGATCCCAGGAGGATTCCAGTCTAGGCGAAGGGTGATCAGGGAGCCCTAGAGGAGGCCTGATGGGGATGTCCTGTTGGCCCTTACTCCATCTGCACACGGTCTTCCTCTGTCCTTGTCTGTTCCACATGCAAACTTTTATCTTTTTACATTTTTTCCTCATTTAGTGTTGATGCGAATCCAGACACTGATTAGAAAATGGCAAGTTCCAATATCTGATCAAAGAAACCTCAACAAGAGAAGCAAAAAACATTCCTTCTTCCTGGAAAGCTGTAGAAAGACAGCCACTGTCCTGGGGAAGGACATGGTCCTGGTAAGTGCTATTTGAAAGACACCCACATTTCAGTGGTTATTGCTCTGCCTGGGAAAGTCCCTCCAACCTCTACATCCAGGGAGATCTGAGGGGCTGTCTCTGCTCCTGGCCCGGGTGAACCACACTGAAATCCACCTGTCCTCTGAGGAAGGGGGACTTGAGGGTTTCATTCAGTAGCCAGGGAGGAGGCTGGCCCTCCTCCCTTCTCCCACATACAATAAGCTGTGACCATACACAAGTTCTTCATTCAAGGAGGAAAGTGAGATTCTGTGTCTCATTTACATGAGCATAAGAAGTGAAAGAACCACACCACAACACCCAGGCTGTGACAGAAACAGGATATAACGTAAGAGTCAAATCTATCATTTACTATTAAAGAAATAATATCACTTCTCCCCAATGGGTTAACAGTGGCTGGCATGGAGATGTCAGGGAGTTGGAGGGGGTGGGGCCCTCCCTCTGGGGCTTTAGGGGAACCAGGGAAAGTCTTAGGATGTCCTCGTTCACTCAGGGTGGGAAGAGCTGGCCCGGTGCACGCCGAGGGTCCCAGTGTCCCTGCTGGTCAGGAGGAGCTGCACTTGTGGTCTCCAGAGTGTGACGGCTCATCACCAAGGGCATGGTGGCTGAAGAGAAGAAACAGACTATTTTGAGGAACCTTCCTGAGATTCATGGCACAACTCCCTGCCCCACTGCACTCTGATCCAAACCCTGTACCGAGTGGTCAGTCCATCAACAGCACCCCGTTTGTCCCTGAGGCAGGAGGCATCATTTAGCATCACCCATTTCAGAGGATGCAACTGAACCCCAGAGAGGAGAGGGGAGCGGCCTGTCCCAGGCCTGCTCAGCAGTGGAGCTGGGATCCAGTCTCATGCTTAGCCCGAAGCTGTACTGAGCCCCTGGATTCAGTCGCTCCTGGTCCCAACACTCACTCGGCCCTGAACTGGAGGATGTCCGGTTCCTCTTTCTCCTGAAGAGCTGCATTTTGCTCGCCTTCTGGTGTGCGGGCTCCAGCCGGCAGGAGACCCAGTAGCTACAGGACAGAGTGGACCTGTGAGCTACCAGGAGCCACACCTCAGGTGCCCCTCCCAGAGCCTGCCAGCAGCTGAGTCCTGGTGCCCCATGGGTCACCACGCTACGAGTTCTGTGGCTCATCAGCGAGCCAAGCCACAGGCTCTGGAGCTGGCCATCAGAGAGAGTCTGGCCTGCCCTCACCCAACTCCTGTCCCCCTCACCTCTCATGGACACTGATGGGCTCCATGGCCTGGAACCAGGCCCCAAATCGCTCGTCGGGCTCCAGGTGATATGCATTTGCAGCCTGCTGCAGCAGCTGGATCCTCCGGATGAGTGTGAATTTCTGGGAGGAAGGACAGGATGCAGACAGGGCTTGGGTGGGGAACGCTGCCAGGGACTTGTGCGGAGTGAGGATCTGTTCTGGGGTCTCTGCTTACTCGGGAACCCTCCTTCCTTCCCACTCCATTCAGGACTTGCCTGTCGTCACAGTTGGCTTGAATTAGTTCCTCATCCAGGAAGGTGTCCTTGATGCCAGGCCCTCCCGCACCCGCCAACGTGATGGGATTCCCAGCTTTGTGGATCTGACTCTCCCAATAAATGTAAGACCCAAGGGATGAGGCCAGAGAAAGTCTTGCCAGGCCAGGTCTCTGATTTCCACATCCCCATCCTCCCCATAGCTGCTGACGTCACACCATTTCTGAAAGTTGACCCAATTTCCCTGGAAGGGAGACAGCCAATGTCCATCAGAAACAGCCCCCTAAGCCCAGAACCAGCCTCATCCCACCCCTTCTCAGGCTGCAGGAATGTCAGGGCCCAGCAGAGGGCAGACCTTCCACAAAGAGAACTTGACACTGGGCCAGGCTCTGGGCTCCAGAGCAGGAGGGACAGGGGAGCTGAGGCCAGAGACCTTATGTAGCACACCCTCTCTGATGACAGACAGGGAGACTGAGGCCTCAGGGAGGAAGGGACAGCTGGAACACAGAAGTGCTTCCTCACTTGCAGGGGCTGATGGCACTCCCCCAGGGGCACAGCCCGAGGGGGAGGCTGAATGCACCTCAGACACAGCCTCCTGCAGCTCTGCAGGCAGGCAGCTATGAGCTTCACCAGCCCAGGTAGACTGGTGGGGGGCTTATGCAGAGCGTCTATTCACGCATTGCTAAGATGGGCCTGACTCCCCAACTCCCAGAGGTGGCCATGGGGCTCCCATGAGAGGAGGTTTGCCAGGTACTGAGAGCTCAGGTCCCAGTGCAGGGCTCTCGCCTCCCAAACCTCAGGATCCTGCTCCCTGGGCCCACCTCCAGTCTCACTCACTTCCACATCATCCTCCATCCCAATGTCCAGCAGCTTCAGGTGATAGAGGAACATGCCCAGGAAGGGGACGACACCCTGTGAAATCAGGGTGGGAGTGGTGAGATGAGTCCAACCTCTCAGGTGCCCCCATGGACCCTCCCCCAAATCCCTTCACCCCAGCCTCCTGCCCACCACAGACTCCCACAGAGAACAGCCTAGGACCCTCAGCGGCCTCCCCCCAGTTACCCCCTCCAGGACCACCCAACTTCCCCAGTCACCTCCCAGGGGCGGCTTTTGGCAAATCCCAGGGTATGTGGTCCCTGCCCCTCCCCTCCCTAACACATCCTGGGCCCAGCCCTTCCAGGCCTCCTCCTGGTCACTTCCAGGGCAGGCCTTTCAGGCTCTTGGGCTCCAGGAGCTGGGCTGGAGGAGGAGGGACCCCTCTCTTAGGGAAGCCTCCAGCTGTGAGGAGAGTGACCCCTCCACTGACACCTGGACCCTCCCCCTCAGGCCACCTCACCTGCTGCTGTTGCCTCTCCTGGGCTCCCTGCGGGTCCATCTCATGGGTGGCCCTCACAGATGACACCTCCTGCAGGGTCAAGGACAGGCTCAGGGAGGCCATGTTCCCTTCCCCGTGTCTCCCAGGCCCCTGATCTTGGACCCTGGCCATCTGGTGTCTATGGCTGCTCCCATTCCAGGGTGCCCTGATGCTAGATCACTCCCAGCTCCAACACTCCCTCCTCTGTGCCCTCAGGCCTGCCCAGGCCCCTAAGCCTCTCTCCTCATCAGGAAAGTGTGAGGAGGACTCCCCATGCCTCCCAGGGTCCCCTGAGGACTCAGTGTCATCTGACTGTCACCAGTGCTGTTCCCTCCCCCCTCGAGGAGGAGGAGCACAAAGCTGCTGCACATTCCTCTCCCCCTTGTACCTCATCACCCCTGTGAGGCCTGCACCACAGATCATCTCCCTCCATTTCCCAGATGAAGAGACCGAGGCCCACAGAGGGGCAGTGAATTGCTAAGGGGCCCACAGAGGAGACCGCTCCCCCTCGCAGCCAGAAGCCCTGGCCCCTGGCCTTCACTCCGCCTCCAGACACACCTCTGACCAATGTCCTGTCCTCTGGACTCTCGGGGTGTGTTGAGGCCCTCAGTCAACCTGAGCCATGGATGGAGAGGCACAAGGTGTCTCTGGGTCCCATGCAAGTGGCTTCTGTGTTTTCCAGCCCCCTGGGATTCTCTGACACCAGGCTGGACCTGAAGCCATGCCAAAGTGCTCAGCTCCCTAGGATCCCCTCAGGATGGTCCCTGCACAGAACTCCTCCTTTATTCACTCAAGAAGGGGACCCCCGTGTGCCACATCTGAGTGACAGTGTAGGGGGAGACCACGGCACTGTGTAATGGTGACATTTGCATCTTTTTTCACTTGGAAACTTCTAATGTCCCTTCTCCTTTCTCAGCTCTCATGTTTGAAGTCTGTGGTCTGAGCCTTTGTACAATGCTTAGGCCCCTCCTGCCAGGGCCTCGATGGAGGCCATTAAGAATCTCTCAGGAAGGTCCACTAAGAATCTGTAGGTTCCCTGATAATTCTGATTGCCATCTAGGGCGTATCCTTGTCGACAACGCCCCGGGGGAGACTCACTGGTTTGTCAGCAGTGACCACTATCGGGCTAGACTGCACAGTCCCAGAGAGCACACAGCTCTGTCCCAGATCCACCATTTGGCCCAAGGCTGTGCAGCCCATGTGTCCACAAGGCCTGTGTGACCTCACAGTGCCCATCCCTGGGGCAGGCAGAGGTCCCTCCCCTGCGAGCTGCAGTGAAGACAGAAGGAGCAGCAGGGGCCTGGCTTCCTGAGGACAGACTGGGCTGCTTTAGGAAGAAAGGAACCCCCACCCACTCCATCCACCCACCAGCCTGGAGGATGATGAGGGCCAGCTGATGGGTCCGCATGGAAGCCAGACACCTGCTCATTCTGCCAGCTCTTCACCTCTTGGAACAGTCCAGGCGACACCACTGTATCCCGTGACCAAGGCCTCCTGCCCCAAACAGTCCCCACCTGCCCCTGCAGCTCCCACCCCCGCTTCCTGTCCAGCTGGACAAGACAGACCGTTGTTTCTTGGGGAACCTTAAGTGAAAAACTTACCAAAGCACATCCTGCCTGGTCCCTCCCCACCTCACCTCCCGTCCTTCCAGATCTCCACCCTCCACTCACCTCCTTAAGAAGCTTCCTGCTCTCCCGGTGGCATGTTTGGAAGATCTTTTTAACTATTTTACAGTTCTTTCTGAGGAGGGAAAAAACGAAAGAAACACTGTGGAGTGGTTTGAGGGTAAATCCCTTTTGTTTGAAAACCCAGAAGATCCAGACAGCCTGGATGAGCATTTTCACTGTGTCGTCTGAGCCCTGAGGTGTCTGGGACTGGGGAGGGGCTCTCCTATTGTCACCTGGGGCCTCCATTCTCTTATTTTCTCAGCAGATGTGTTTTAAACAGTCTTAATTTCATGTGGACAGAGAGTTCTGTTGCTGCAAACACTTGAAAATCTTCAATTTGGTTCAAGCCATGATCTGTCACTTAGGGAAACTGATTCCTGAGGCAGAACCACTGGCCTAAGTTTTCAGAAAGACTTGAAGCCTGCCAACCAGGTCAGACCCTATCCCCAGGGTTTGCTGTCTCCCAGGAGGTCCCAACTGACTGAAGGGCAATGCCAGCCCTGTGGGGGGTGTCTGGTCCACCCAGGTGGTGCTCGCATGGAGAGAGGCCTACCCACCTGGACACCTGTCTCCACGTCTCTTTTAAACGTTGAATGGAGGGGCCCTCCAGAGCCCAGAAGATCGTATGGAGAGAGGAAAGGTTCCTCAGGCCGTGGCATTCCTGGGGAAGGGAAGAGAATGAGCTGTGAGGGGGAGCTGGAGCCCTGCTTCCTCTGGCTTCTGTCCCCTCATTGATGTCTCCTGTCCTGGATGAGACAGCGGCTCAGGTAACCCGGAAAAGGCACAGCTGGAACCTGATGAGGAATACTTCCAGGGAGGAGGATTTCAGCTCAAGCCAAGAAAGGAGCCCAGGAAGTGGTGAGCTTCCTACCACTGGGACCAGGAGTCAGGTAATCGAGTCCTGACAGGAGGGGCCTAAAGTTTGTGCAAAGACTCAGACCACGGACTTCAAACGTGAGAGCTGATAAAGGAGAAGGGGCAGTTCCCCTGAATCCAGAGAGGGGCTCCCAGGGCCTCCCACATCTTACCTTGGCCACCTGGATCCAGAGCTCCACCACCCTGGCCCTGTCCTGGGCCGTCATGCTCGGGTCCCCAATGCAGGTGGTGATGATACATTCGACCACTCTGTTAAAGTGGGTCATGGTGGCATGGATGGTCGGTGCCAGGTGCTCAATGCCCCTGTTGTCACCCTGGGACCAGATGGAGTCCAGGAATTCGTGGGGCCTCACTGTCTTGAAGAGCTCCTGGGGAGGACAGGGAGTGTCACCCAGCCCTGCCACAGCCTAGCTCAGCATCTGCAGCCCCCAGTCCCAGGCTGGGTCAGTGGTGAGAGCTGGAGCTCAGGAAGCTGAGAATGCGGCCTGAGGCTTGTGGGAGTCCCTGGGTCTTGCCTGTGTCCCCTGAGGGCACCCAGCACAGGATGACCCAGGAACCAATACTGTGGCGCAGGGAAGTGGCATTTGCTCGCCGCCCAGTCTCACTTCCTCCAAGCACCAGAACTTGGCTCCTGCTTGACCATCTCTAGGGGCATCTTTCACCCATTGTGACCATCCTGGGGTCTGACTCCTCTTTCAGATGCACATTCCCCGAAGGCAGCAACAACCAGGGGCTTTGTTTGTCTGCCTTGTAGTCATGTACACATGAGGTGCCTAATTAGTGTTGAGGCTGTTGAGGCCTCCTGGGCAAATGAGTGAACTACCCAAGGACGAGACAGCGCTTCAGTGTGCTCCACTCCCCCACCAAAGCGCAGACTCTGCCCAACTTCCTCTCTGCTCCACCTCATCCACCTGCACAGCCGCTCTGCATGGCAGCTGCTCTCAAAGTCCACCCCTACTGTCCACATGAGGACAGCAAAGGCTTGGGAGTTAAGAAGGCTGCTCAGGTCACATGAGGGTAACTGGGGAAGCAAGAGGTTGGACCGAGATCATGGGATTCTGGATCAGGAAATGGCAGGTCTGGGGCAGCTGATGGCACAGGGAAGGCCGGCCCCACCTGCCCTGAGAGCCCCGCTGCTCACCACATCCATCAGTGTCAACTGCTCTGCCACCAGCCGGGGAGGGAACTCCAAGAAGCCAGGCTTCTCCTCCCTCAGCAGGTTCTTGGTGGTCACGTCCCAGGGGCAGGCGGGCTCTGGGGCTGGATCTGGCTCTGCTGTTATCTCTCCAGGTGGAGGGAGGATTCTCCCTGGAGCCAATGGTCCAGCTGGCTCCAGCTCAGGAGCTGGCACTGGGGCTGGAGCTGATGTTGGTGGTGGCTCTGGCCCTGGAGGGACTGATGGAGGTGACACTGGCTCCAGCTCTAGCACAGGTGGTGGAACTAGAGCTGGAGCTGGATCTAGCCGTGGAGCTGGCCCTTGCTCTGGCTCTGGAGCTGGAGGGAGCTCTGGAGATGGTACTGCAATAGGAGAAAAAAACAGTTTCACTCAAATAGCTGACTTCCCCTGTCCTGTCAAAGCCAGGAAAGACCCCACTGCCTTGAAGTGAACCAAGCCTCTGAACACTCTGCAAATTGTCTTCCCAGACTGCAGTCGCCTCACCTTCCAGCTCTGCCTCAATGGGCCGTGGATGCTCCAGCTGGACCTGGAGAAGGTAGGCGTGGCCCTGCAGCCCCGAGCCAGGCAAGCTGAGATGCAGAGAGGCCAGCTTCATGCTGAAGCAGGGATAGTGCAGGAGCTCCCAGAAATCCTGCCCTGAGTCCAGGCAGGTTTCCACCAGAGAAGAGATGGCACTGGGGGAGGCAATTGGGCAACAGAGTCAGAGGCCTGGCCTTTCCCTCCACGCTTCTCACCCAAGGCACCCTGGCTTGGGACTGGGCCCTATGCCTGCCCCTCTCCATCCAGGTGAGAGCCACATGGCAGCCCTGACCCCTGTGAGGCTGTCCTGGCAGTGGCAGGCCTGCTTATCCAGCAGGTTGACACAGAGTCTGTTGTGACTCTCTTCCCACTGACACTCTTCTCCTGAAGGTCTGGGACACAGCCCACCCCAGCCCTCCATGCACTTGTGCAACTGGATTGAGCACTGAGACAGATGTGTGACCAGGTTGCTCACACACCTCCTGTTCTGGGCCTGGAGGCGGTGGTCAGAAGAGGTAGATGTGGAGAAGGGGAGGCAGATTCAAATGGGTCTGTGGTGGGAATGGGTTTCTAGGGGAGAACGCAGCCCAGCCACCCCTCTGGTTCCCAGGGGTCCTGGCACCCATCCATAGCTCTGTGACTCCTGTCCTCCTGGAGTGGAAGCCACCAGGCCTCTTCCTTCCCATGGGAACCAACAGACGCGTGAGATGCGGCTCTGACAGGCTCCCCTCAGCCACAGCCTCCATCTCTCCCCCACAGCTTGTGCTTCAGAGACAGGAGCCCGTCCTTCTGCACCCAAACACCACTCACTTTTTTAGGTGGTCCTGCGCTCTGCCCTCCTGGCTGGAATAAGGGGAGATGCCTCCAGATGTAAAGGAGGCTCTGAGGGCATCCCTTGGGATGGACGGTGGATGACAAGACCTGCGAATGATGTCGAATGTCAATGTCTGACTCTCAGATGGAAATTGAGGCCACGCATTGTGTCTCCTTCATTCACTGAGTTTACTGTCTCCAAATGTCCTGCATGCAGTAGGTGCTTAATCTACATGGTTCAATAAATGTTGTCCACCCAGAACCATCCCAGACACCTGAGTGGGCCTAGGGCCTCTCTGCTGCCCCAGAGATCCTTGATTGGCTACCCCAAGGAAAAGGACCAGGACCAGCTGGATGGAATCTCCAACTCCTTGACAGGGTGGTTTCCATGTGCTTTTCCAAACTCAGGCCGCATCTCAGAGATGGGTGAGGCAGACTACTTTTCACGGGGAAGAGAGAAATAAACACCATGAACAACCACAGCACGTCCACAGCCCTCTCTGCAGAGCCAGGCACCATGTAAGCACCCGCCATGGCTGATCCCATGAGTTCCTACAAGATCCCCATGAAATTTATCCTCTCCCACCCTACTTTTCAGAGGAGCAAACTGAGGCTCAGAGAGATTCTGTGACACTCCCAGGACACACAGCTGGCAGGGGGCAGAGTCACCACTGTGCTGAGGAGGGAGTGGCCACTCACCTAGTAAACAGCTGGTCCAGGACCTGGTGGGATGTGTCTAAGGCCGAGTAGTTGACCATGAAGGTGGTGAAGCTAGAGATGTTCCTCCTCAGGAAAGCTGGTGCGATGGACTCTGTCAGCTTCTCCATCATGCCTGTCTGGAGGGCCCGCATCCTGCAGGCCTCATTTAAATTCACGGTGGACTCATCCTCACACTGAGGGAGAGGAGGAGGTACATACACTCAATGACATCATGGTGAACCAGCGGGAGGATTGAGGTGACTTTCTACCCTCCTGTGTAGCTGGTGGGAGGGAGTGGAGGTCCAGATTCCTTTGGGAGTGGGACTGTGGAGCACTCTAATGAGAAAACCCTGGGGGGTTCCAGGGGAGACTCAGATTTGAGTCTGCATTCTAGTAGTGCCTTGGTCATCTCAGAGTCCTGGGTATGAAGACCCCTCTGCACCCACACTCACCTCAGACCAGCCCTCTTCATTGATGGACTGGTGCACCTGTGTCCTCTCCAGGGAGATGGCGAACTGGAAACCATCTACCAGCTCCTCAACCATCACTTGGGTGCAGCTCTGCAGTGACAGTGCCCAGAAGTCAGGCCAGGAGGCATCAGGGGCCTGCCTGGACTTCGCCACAGAGGGAAACCCCACCACAGTTCAGGCACAGTGGGGCATCTGCATAGTCTCCATCAGGGAAGGAATGTGATGACACCTCGATGGCCTGGGATTCACGTGTGGGTAGAAGAGCTTGGTCCCCAGCACTCACCATCCTCTCCTGCAGCCAAATCTTCAGTATGAACATGACACACCACCAGATCTCCACCATTTAGCTACCTGCTCCTGCTCTGGGTGGTTCCTCCTCATACTACCTTCTCTAACTCCACCTCCCACACACACACACACACACACACACACACACACACACACACACACACACAATGAGGGTCAAGGGGTGTGGGGCTGTCCATTTGGGATCACAGTTGTGGCCTGACCTAGAGTGGCCTGCCCTGGGCTACACTGTTACCTGATGGTTCCTCCTGCCAAAAGGCCACAGACATTCGAGGTGAGGGCTGAGCCAATGTCTAATGCGACTTAACATGCTCTCATTCTTGGCTTTCCGGGGGCCAGAGCCTCGGAAAGTCACGGGACAACACGAGAACATCCTGCTGTGTCGAGTGTCTCCACTCAAATGAACTGGACAGGAGGCTGTGGTTACAATGTGGGTGCCTGGTAACCAGAGTTCTAAGTTCTGTTGGGGGCTGTCACCAAGGAAGTGAGGTCACTTCTTCAAGGTTCTATTACTTGGCCCCTTCCTTCAATCAGACCCACCCAAAGCCCCCTCTAGGCTGTTGGCTGCTCTCCCTCCTTGCCCATGTCATCTCCATCACTGTACACAAATATCCATCACCACCCTCCCCACAGCTCCTTGGGAGTGGAACCAGTGGCCAGCTTTGAGGAGACAGAGCTGAAGTCACACCTCTTTTATCCTACCAGTTCTGTGTCCTGGAAAAGCCACTGTGCCTCTCAATATCTCCCCAGTCTCCCAACCTGCATAATGGGGATGGTGCTAAAACAGCTTTCTAGGATCATCGTCAGGTGTATATGAGATAATAGCTACGACACCTGTGGATTGGTGTCACATGTGTCTAATGCTGAACCTCCCATCTATGTCAGTTCCATCTGTGCAGCCTCCACAAACCCCCGCTCCATACTTCTTGTCACACATCATTGGCCTGAATTTGGTCTGGTCACTCTTATCTGCAAGAGGGGTTAGGAATTTTATCTTTTAGTTTGTTGAATTGCCACCCAAAATAAAACTGATTCTTTGTTCTGAATATTAAGGGAGAAGGTGAACAGTGGAAACTACCCGTGCTCTCTCCCTACACTAACCTTCAAGTTGAAGGGGAGGAGATGATCTTTTCAGATGAATCAAGCATGTATTTACCTACCACAGGCTCTCTTTTCTTGTTGTTTATTCCTCCACAGAGAACAAGAATTCTTGCTTCCAAACCAGAATGTATGAGACGTCCACTGCCCTCTGTTCCCAGCAGAGTGACCAGAACCAATTTGTTGGCTTTTATTTGCCTGGCCCTTGTAAGTAGATCTGAGAACATTCTTTCTATGTCCTTCATAGAGTGGGTCTGGGAGGGTCTGAGGTTGTAGAGAATTGTAGGCAAATAGCAGGCTCCTGAAAAACTGAGTCAAATTTGAATCTCTGTAATTCGAAGAAGGAGAGTGACATCAGCATCATGGTGGAATAAGACACCTTCTGTTTTTCTACTCCTGCACTAACAATGCTTTGGCATCCATCCATAGACAAAAGTGCCTTTGTGGGAGAAGTGGGATCCAGCACCATATGCCAAGGGACCCAGAGGGCGTCTCACCCACCCATGCATCTGGTAATAGGCAGACAGACCTCCGTCCCAGCTCTGGACCCTGCAGTGGCCCGTGAACCAGCTCAAGCTCCTTTCAGCTGCTGCATGGAAACCCCTGAAAACACTGTCTTAGATCATGACACACAGAGGAGAGGGCCTTTGTGGAAGTCCAGGTTTCAAGAAGAGACGTTCCAGCCCTCTGTTGGAGCACAAAAATATGAGTGTGGATGGGTTGAAGAGTTTGGGGGCATTGGCAGATAGGTACTCTTAGAGGGCTTTAAAGGCTGTGGATCCTGTAACTGCACTGAGCACTCCATCAAGAAGTCTCCCATGACTTGTGGGGTATGCCTCACCCATGGATCTCCCCAGCTGGCCCTTAGGCACCCCCAGTGCTCTGCGTGCCTCACATACACACACCTCCACCCTAGGGCTTCTTCCCTGTGTATGCTCCCAACAGTGGTGGTTAGAGTGAATTTTGGAGGACAGCTAGTGAGCACGTGCAGAAACTTAGTCCAAATCTGCAGGCCAGAGAGAGACCACAAACTTGAGGTTTCACACAACCTCTGGAATACAAAAGGGAGGCTGTCAGCGCCCAGCCTATTACATCACAGCATCAAGAGAATGCATACAAGCTGGAGAATTCTGCCATTAATGAACAAATTAAAAATGCTGGGATTATACTGGTATAACACATTAAAATACAAATGTGTTATTGAAACATATATTAAGTTTTAAAAAATGACATTTCAAATGTTGGAAAAATTAAGTTTGAGAAACCTTGTAGGTGGTCAGTAAACATCTGTCCCTCCCGCCGTCTCCAGAGCCGCCGTATGTATATGTATGGATACACACACACAGATAAATATTCCCCCTATAAGTTCTATATATAGAGAGAAGCATATGTGCGTGTGTGTCCACAAACACTCATACATATATATAATGCATGTACCTATGTATATCACATACATGTATGTATACATGATAGAATACTCACATGCACATGTGTATATCTCTACAATTTCACCTTCAATAAGGTAAATTTCCGGTTTGTATTGACTCTAAATAACTCTGCATTTTAACTTGTTAGGTCTGTTTCAGTTTGTTTTCCCCCAACTTTCTGGTTAGTCCTCTGGGCACTTCTCAATTGGATAACTGTTATGGTTTTCATTCGTTGTTGTGCTTTCATTCTCTTTTTAATAAACATATTTGTTGAAATATGACATACAATCAGAATAGAGCACAAACCCAAGTGTAAAGATCAAAAAGTGTACACATGTGTTAACACCACCCAGGCCAACAAACAGAACATGACCAGTTCTATTTATAGTAGATTAAACATGATGTATATAATAGACAATAACCGCAGTTACCCAGATTATTATTTCTCCTTTTTCAGGAAGTAGCACACTGAATAGCAATGCTTAAAGCAAATTTGGTCATGATGTGGCCTGCTTCAAATATGTAGCTGGATTTGGAAGGTTAATTTTTTTTAGGAATACATGAGTTTAGTTCCAGAAAAAAAGAGGCTTGTAAATTTCCTTTCCTGTAATGACCTTGTAAGATTTTTGTAGCAAAGTTAAGCTATTCTCATAAAATAAATAAAAAAGTTTTTCCCATTTTTCCTGTTCTGTGGAAGAGCTAGAGTCAATGTGTATTATTTCTCTCCTGAATGTTTGGTGGAATTTGCCAGCAGCGGTGTTGGCCACGATGAAATGTGGGAATGTTTTAAACTATGGATTCAGTTTCTTCTTTAGATATGGGACTATTCAGAATTCTCATTTCTTCTTGAGACAGTTTTGGTAACTTTCATTTTCCTGGCAATTTGTGAATTTCATCTAAATGTTCAAATGTACTGACATGTTAATTATAATGACACGTGTGTTGTCAGGGAAGGTCTGGGGTGAGTCTCCTGGGGGCGGAAGTCAAGCTCAACTCATGTGTCCCCGCAGCTTCAGGCACCTGGATGCTGGAGGGAGAGCTTGTTCTCATTGCAGGACGAAAGGCTGAATGCTTTTCTTTTCGCCCTCTGCTCTCCATTCACACCAGCTCAGGAGACCTTGTTCCTGGCCAAGTTGGCGTGCAGGCAACGACCCATGTAAATTCTTCCAGGCCTGGTGGATATTTGGAATTTTTTTCTCAAATGTTCTCTTGAAACCACATGGCCACATTTGTATAATATTCTCTCTTTATTTTCTATTTGAGTCAGTTTTGGTAATCATATTTTCAATTTTTAAACTGTACAGGGCTGTGTCTCTTAGACTCCTAAGTGTTTTGTTTTAACTCCTTCAAACTTCTCCCAGATGTTCCTGCCTTACAGTGATTCCTTCTTCATGGGAGCTCTGAAGCTCTTCCTAGCTGCCTTGTTGTTGACAGTGGCAGATACACGAGTTTCATGGGGCAGAAGTTTAGGCAGTTTGATTGCCAGCCTTCTGCTGCCCCATTCTCAACCCACAGATGCCGTGCTTCTCTGCTTGTCCCAGAGCCTTCACTTGTAATTACTCTTCCTCCCCAGGGCTATCTCCAATCTCATGTTGATATTATTGCTGTTCTCTGAAGCATTTGATGATGTGTTCAAATGAACAAGCATTTTGGATCCTGAACCAAAGAACCATTTACAAAACACACTCTGAATGTGATCTGCTTTTCCATTCATTAAACTTTTCTCATAAACTTCATCACTTTTCTCCATGTGTGTGGAATTCAGTAAGGATGTTCCAGAGCCCAGGTGATGTTACTTGATTTAGCTATAAATTCTAAGGCTTCAGGAGCGCTGTTGCCACAGATGGAATGAGTTGGCTTGGCATTCTTCCTTAATTAAGTGATTACATTGGATTTGAAGGTAATTGTGGTTTGAGTCTTTTCCCTAAGGAGCCCCATCCGTCTCAGCAGGTTTCAGTACAAGAACTATAAGTATGTTGTGGCCTTGGTTTTTGCCATTGAGGAAATCAACAGAAACCACCATTTTTTACCCAACATATCTTTGGGAGTTGATCTCTATAATGTCCTGCACTATGAACAGAGGACACTGGAGAGTTCACTCACTTGGCTCTCAGGGCTGGGCAACGACATCCCAAATTACACCTGTAGGAGAGAGAGCAAGTCTCTAGCAGCCCTTACTGGAACAACATGTGCAATTTCTGCCCAGATTGGAACACTGCTGGAACTGTACAAATTTCCACAGGTTTGGCTGTGTGGGATGGGGAGACATGAAACCATGTCTACTTTGATGCCATTCTCAGGTGCCTGAAAAGGAAGAAAGGAGGAGACTGTGTTTATGCATCTCTCACAGGATGTAATCTCCAAGGACGAGTGTATAGAGTCTTAGTGAGGTATGCACATTTCCTTTATTTGGTATCCCTAAACTCTATGATTTCATCCATGTCCATTGATAACAAGGTTCCAGGGACCATCTGCTCTTGGCTAGACTGGGTCCCAAGCCTGAGTCAACAAGCCATTTGCATGAACAACCTCTGCAGTGATGCAAATGAACTGCATCAGAGGAGGCGATGTCAGGTGTAAGGTGAAGGTGACAGACAGGGCCCATGCCACTCAGGGCTCAGACAAGAACAATCCAGCATCAATGCCTCCAAAGTGCAAGATAGGGAGGGACAGACTCACACACCCAGGGCCCAGGGCAGCCACAGAACATTCTATGTGTGACCCATGCAGGGCTGCACACCAATCATGAGTGTAGAAACACCACAAACCCATGAGTCCCTGCCTGGGGAATCAATAGTCATGCTGAATTTATAAGATTCCAAATCAGTAACTCAAGATCAATGCAGAAATAAAGTTGCATTTTGATTTTCTAAAAATTGACCTCCTTTCCTTTTCCTCAGTTCTTTTAACCATGTTAATTCCGGGATCAATATGTTGTGATGATCCACTTCTGCACCCTCAACATTGGTTTCCTCCATTATTAATGCTGTTGTGAGAAATTCCTCCCTTTCCTCACCCTAAAGCAGAGGATACTAGCTGGAAGGAGCCCCTGTATTCCCCATCACCCCAAACATCTATGACTAAGACAAAGGTAACACTTACACACCTCTATGGCCCTGGAGCAAAGGGGATTTTAGGGCAGTGAAACCATAGTTCTATATGATTCTGTAATGGCGGATACATATTACTATGCATTTGTCAAAACCCGTAGAATGTACAACACAAAGAGTGACCCTAATTCCAACTATGGACTTTCATTAATTATAAGGTATCTGGACTGGTTCAGGAATGATAACAAATGTACCACACTAAAGTTAATAATTTGTAGTTAATAATGTTACAGTAATAATGTTATATAAGTTATATAGATTACTAATGAGATGTTAATAATAGGGAAACTATGTTGGGGGGGATTAGGGTATATATAGGAACTCTCTATAATTTCCACTTAATTTTTCTGTAAACCTAAAACGATAAACCTATAACTGTAAAACGTTATAAGAAATAAAATCTATTTTTTTAAACCATATTTTCCTATCTGGTAGACTCTAGCTGCATGTCACCATTGAGCATTTAAAATGGGGCTAGTCCAAATTGAGATGTGCTGTAAGTGTAAAATACACAATGGGTTTCAAAGCTTTTATATAAAAATATGAATGTATAATACCTCAATGATAATTATATATTGACTACATGTTGAGATGATAATTCTTTGGAGATGTTGGGTTAAATAAAATATATTAAGATAAAAAAATGAAAGGCTTACATGGCTACTGACTTGGGAATTGCAAGATGCACAACTACACACACACACAAGACTCTGGCTGAGGCAGAGTCTTCTAGGTTTTGCAACCACCTCATAAACTTATGTTCTCCCACACTCAAACCCACCTCTCCTGACTTGGAACAAGGCTATTGCTATGGGTTGAATTGTGTCTCCCAAAAGATATGTTGATGTTCTAATCCCTGGAAGCTGTGAATGTGACCTTATTTGGAAAGAGGGTCTTTGCAGATGTGATCAAGTTAAGATGAGGTCATTAGTGTGGACTCTAATCCAATATGACTGGTTGGAGAGGAAACAGCATTTCATGACAGAGGCAGAGATTGGACTGTTGCAGCTGCAGCCAATGAACACCAATGATTAGCGGCCACCACCGCAAGCTGGGGGAGTCAAGGAAGGGCCTGCTGCTACTTTGATATCAGATTTCTAGGCCTCGGAACTGGGAGAGATTGAATGTCTTTTGTTTTAAGTCACCCACTTTGTGCTATTTTCTTACAGCAGCCCTGGAAAGTCATACAAGTATAAATGGCAGAGCTCATGTCACACAGGAAACATAAAACAGAGGCAGAAAAAGGGGGATTTATTCTCTTCCTTCCAGGTTGGAGTGGTTTCCAGAAAAACTGGTTGCTGTAGCAGAGGTCCCTGGTGTCACTGTGGTTTTTCTGGGGCCACAGGAGCTGGTGAAGATGTTGGGCTGTTTGAGGAGACAGAGATAGTGGTATGCGGAGCTCTAACTATTATGCTGGAAATTTTGGAGATATTTGTGATTCAAGAGTCCTTAACTGGGGAAAAGGCCGTCACAAGGTTATTGGAATCAGGTCCGACTTGCCCTTCCCCACTGATGTCTGAGAAAAATGGGACCTTGTCCAATTCATGATGAACCAAAGAAGACCTTCCATGTAAGCTGATTTATAATATTGAAAATTTTCCCAACTCTTAAGTGTCTGTTGATAGGATGCCGGTTAAAGCTATTATAATAAATTCAAATTAAGTACTCTAGACATTAAAAATCAAATCGGAGTCTATTTTTTGAGCAAAAACTAAGTTTAGCTATTATAGGATACCAACGTTGTGAAATGAAATTTTTATGTTTATCTACATAAGAGGAAAATTGGCTGGAAGACAAAGCACCAAAATATTCATAGGGAATATCTTTGAAAGATGAACTTACAGTTGACTCAGTTTTCATTTTTTTTTTCTCTTTGCTTACCTGATTTTCTGCTAAAATGATCATGCAATTTTGGTAATAAGGAAAATTGTGTATTGTTTTACATGACTAGACCATCATCGCTGAAGATTCTATGAAACAGGTGGGAGAAATAAGGGATCAGGTGTGTCTCTGACTTTTGTCAGGAAACAGCGCTCAAATCTCTGGCAACAAGAGGAGTGCTGCTTTTCTGGAGTAAGGGCTTAAACAGCTTATTCCCTCTCCAAGGAGAAAATGATCTAACGTGCAGTTCAAGCCTGCAGATAAACTGCTGAACCTAAAAGACAGTTGTCTTCAGATCACTGTTATCATCTCATCTTCTTTTAGTCTGCTAAGCTGCAGCATCGCCTTATCCATCCTGTGTCATCCATGCGCCCCTGTTGTTGAGGCTGGTGGTGGTTGTGTGTGTGTGTATTTGTTTGTGTCGAGGTAAAGGGGAGAGGAGGGAAAAGGTCAAGGAAATAATAATGGCAAAGATGGCATCATAAAATTGAGCCTTCACAAGTACTAGCCACCAGACTTAATCTGACATGCACCTTAAAATCCTGTGTCATTACAATGTGACATTGGTGACAATCCCAACTAAATAAGAATACACCTCTAATTGTTGACTCTGTTTCACTCTTGAGTTTCTGTCCAACTTTCGTGTTTTGCTTTTTTTTTGGCAATACTTTATTTTCTAAAGAATGAAACTCCTAGGAAACAGTCCCTTAATAAACATCGAATCTGATTCCCAAGGGCCAATTATCCACTCTTATAATGGTCTCTCCACGATCAAAAATGTGAAAGGCCGTTGGCTAGAGTGTAAATCTTGGAGTTATGCCAGTGGCACACTGTATTTCCCTAATTGAACTTCTGCACCTGGTTTGGCCGAAACTAAGAGACAGTACTGAACTCTGCAATGTGCAGGATGGCAAAAAAGGTCAGCCCCAGGCCGACTCCAAGACCCAGAAGGCATTTGTGGATGCCAGCTATTAACCTAAATTATCTTTGTTCTCTCTCAGGACTCTACTGCTTTCTTGCTTTCATTGAGATTCAAAAGTGTTCAACCCAAGGTTTGTTGATGGTGAAGGAAGTGGTTAGTACCTCTTGCAGTTCTACAGCACTGGGTTTTCAACACAGTCCCTGTGTGTGATTTTATATTATCCTACAACCATTTGGAGGTAAGAAAGACAAACATTGTCCTCAACCTGTTTCCGATGGAGAAAGTGTGGCATAGAGATGGTAAGTGAGCTTCTTAAGTAATGAAGGGAATATCACACAGAGAATGGAGGCCAACGCTATTTGATCTACAGGTAGACAATCGTGAGTTTGAACCTCTGCTCCCATAGATACCAAGAGATGACCTGGGGAGAATATAGAACCTCTCTAGGTTGCTTCTTCCTCAACTTGATATGGGAATGATAATATTTACATGCTATGGCTATTTTGAGGAAATGCAATAAAATAAATAGAACATCTGAATGTCATTTTGTGGGATGCCTTATGTGTGATAAACGCTTAGTAGTGATAGGCGTTATTTTAATCAAAGCTTCATTTAACTAGATTCTTAATGGCAAAATGAGAGAAGGCACATTGCTTCACTCCTTTATTAATAAATAACTTTATTACAAAATAATGCAAAATGGCATTTTGTCCATTGTTTCCATTATGTAAAAATCATGACCCTTCAAATGCTTCTGATACTCACTCTTTATAACCAGAAGAGAGGAATCTCACTGTTTCCTCACTTCCTGCGGCCATAGAGGGGCAGCTACAATAGGTAACATTTTTGCAATATTTTGCAGACTATATATGGCTCTTTTGTCTACTTGAATATACTTCTTTTTTTCCCTAAAAATAACACCTTAATCAAATGAGCATGTATAGGTTTTCATTGGAAAGTAAATCTACGGTATTTGCATTTGAGTATTCCATTACTCGCTAAAATGGAAGCTGATTTAGATTCAGAAAGGATATGGATTTATAGCTGTTAAGGAAGATAAGAGGGTGCAAAATATTTGTACATAATTTGAAAATTACATGGAATCTAAAGACCAGAATTATCCATCAGTAGTTTCTCCTGGGAAAACCTAAAATGAGACCCCATTACAACTGCTGTTGTGTGTCCACAATCATGCGTGTGCACATTGAAACATGGTGCCGTAATAGCCTCCATGAAGGTTTTTCCCTAGTATGCCAGACTCTATCCGTCCTGCAATCTACCAGCTGGGAGACCAAGGGCAAGTGACTTCACTTCTTTGAACCTCATTTTCCTGGTCACTAAAATGGCTTTAAGAGTTACTGTATGAAGAGGCCTGCTTCAATGATTAAGTAAGATAACTCCAGTAAACTGCCTATTTCAGTACTCGCCAGAATAAGTGCACAATAAGTGTTGTTTCTATTTCCTCCGACTCAAACACTGATCATAATGTTGGAAATAAGATGACTTCTCTATTGCACACCAGCAATGAAGAACACTTCTTCAGAGGCCTGCAGAAGCAATGCATTAGTGAGTTCAGGACTCAGGGCTTACATAGGGGCTCAATGGATTCAGATCATTTCATCCTTTCCCCAGGTGGTTGGTCAAAGTGAAATGTCAGAAATCATACAAAATGGTATTCAAAGTGTTGTTTCTTCTTCAGTTGAAGATGGTATGTCTTTTATGTCTTTTCAAAAATACTATTTGGAAGAAAAAGTGAAAATGAGGTGAATTTTCTTGTCTTTCTCAGCAATAAAGTCCAAGGACAAATTGTATAGGTGTGAAGAGGGAGGAAAAAAGGAAGAAGACCAGAAAAATAAAAAGGAAAATAAAAGGAAGAGAAAAGAATTAAAAGATATTATATGGAGTGATTTTATTCAAATGAGTACATAATCTCCCAGGTGAACAATTTAGATGCATGTTTTGGCACACATTTTTAAAAATTTTTATTTACTTTATCATATGTTAGAGGATGAATCTCTTTCTTTATAATTTTATCTCATTTGGATTAAATACAAAAGTTTCAATATCACAACTAATGAAATTAAAAGTAATTTAAAAATTAAATCTTATACAAATAAATCTGCCCCCTGAATCATAGCCATCTGCTTCCAGAGATGATGGAGAAAGGGTGTGAGATAGGACAATGGATAAGAAGATATGAAAGGGACTTGGATCTTGGGAAAAGGAGAGGAGATGGAGGGGATTAGAGAGAAAGCTTCATGAGGAGAGAGAAAATGAGTCATAGGTTTGGTGAGGTGATAAAGAAGGAAGAACTAGAAACAGAACTGGTGTTGAAAACAATCTGAGGTGTAAGAAGTCCAATATGAACCTGGGAATTTTGGCTGATGGAAAACTATAGCTTTAAATAGTGACAGGGTGACTCATGACACCTCACTGAGTTGATGTAAAAGAATGAAATAAAGGTCAAGATATTCT
Source organism: Diceros bicornis minor (assembly GCF_020826845.1). Lineage (NCBI taxonomy): Eukaryota > Metazoa > Chordata > Mammalia > Perissodactyla > Rhinocerotidae > Diceros > Diceros bicornis. The sequence continues at coordinate 6,076,838 of NW_026691429.1, forward strand.
AAATCAAGTCTTATTAAAAATTCTTAGGGTTTTCATGAGAGAACTCTTTTATTCTAGAAGCAGCTGAGATGCAGAGCTTCTCAAGCCTGAGCATCATCGTCATCCCCTGGGGAGCTTGTTCAAACAGATTCCTAGCCCAGGACCCAGACTTAGATTCAGTAGGGCTGGGGTGGAGCCAGGAAATTTGCATTTGTAACAAGCTCCCGGGTGATGCTGATGCTGCTGGTCCAGAGACCACACCTTGAGTAGGACAGTTCAAGAGGATTGCTCCAATGTTTTCCAAAAGAGTTTGAGTCCCTGCTGAAAGAAAATTTTTTTTTTCTAATAACATAAGCTGGCAACACCAATCATGTTCATTGATCATCCATTGAACAAATGTTTACAAAGTGAGTACCACTTGCCGAGTGTCACACTCAGCACATAAAAGGATTCAAGTAACCAAGACTCAAGTTGACTTGAGGCAGCCCAGGGTCTAAACAGAGTTCCTATCCTCTCCTCCACTCTAACGGTTGTTGTGCCTGTGAAAATGTCTCCACTACTTGTCCCCCAAATGCAACGTGCAATAACATCACAAAGGGTTATGGATCTACCACTGACACAGGATTTATATCATGTCCTGGAAGGGAAAATTTTACAAATGGCACAGAAGATTGCAATGGTAAGTCCAAATAGAGTAACAGCCTTCGAAAATCAGAACAGAGGTAGTTGCAGCAAAATTGAACCAGTTCCTTAGAATATGACGTGAAATTCTAGAGAAAACCTGCCGAAGTGAGCAAAGATGCCAGGAAGAAAACAGGTCATAGAACCGAAACGTGACACCAGGCCTACAATTGATTTTTCTCTTTTATTGGTTGCTTTAAAAAAATAACAGTGAATGTTGAAAGTAGTCCACACCTTAGAGTCTTAACTCATTCTGCAATAACAGCCTAATAGACCAGGGTTTTCAATCAAAGCCCAAGGCCATCCATAGTTGGAAACGTTACTAAGCAGATAGAGAAGCCTGTGCACATTATCAAATTAAAACCCAGGAAACAAATGGGAATTGTAACAGCATAACAGTTGACTTTTCCCATTTATCCAGTCCCTGTCCTAGATGTGGACATTGTATGAACAGGTTAGTCTTCTATTCCCATTTTGATTCTCTCTATGATACTGGAGAATTATTGCCTCTGTGCACAGCAGGCTGTTACTGCTAAGAATTCTCCCAAAGAACATACACTCGGATAATTTTTAAGCTCTTAATATCTTAGGAAAATCTCTTATCTCTTCAGTCCAGCTGTCCTTATCAGTGGCTCCCAAACCTGTATGCTGAATGAAATCACCCAGCGTTTTTCTGAAAACATCAGATTCTGAGTCCCAACTTCTCTGAAATTCATTTTACTGGGTCTGAGATTTACTTTGGGATTTATATTTTCAACAATTATCTCTAAATATTTCTGATGCTGTGAGTCCACAGAAACGTCTTGGGCACCACTACCAATGGATAGGTGGAGCGTATACATTCAGCTGGTTTGATTATGAACTGTTTGCTCCATTCCACAGATGAGGATGAATGCCACTGACTGACCACCCCAAAATTATTGGACCTATCCAATTGGAAGCTACCTTCGTACCCCTCAACCTGGTTTGGCTCCAAGTAAGGGAAAGTCAAACTTCACACGTGAAGAGGAAGAATGCACGGGTAAGTATTAATAAATCCCAGTGCCTGCGGACCACCAGGAATGCATATGATGTCCAAAGTGTTAGGTTTATTAATGTGCTGCAGCAAAGTGAACCTCCCATTGGGAAGCTTCAGTGTCTCAGTAAGAAGATGCTAGAAGGGGCTTATTGAAGTGTCTGGCCTTATGCCACGTGGCTTTGAGGAAAGCTAAGGAAGCAAGGGTTTCTTCTGTAAATGGTCCTGTCAGGAAATGAGTGCAAGTTGATAACTGGATATTTTCACTTTCAGGTAGGAGAAGAGACTAATGAAGTTGGGTAAGAGTTGCCTTTGCTTCAGAAGCAGAAGCATCCGTGTCAGCCAGGAGAGTGGAATGTTTGGGAATTTGTCAGGAATGCAAATTTTCAGGCCCCACCCCAGACCTACTGAATTGAAATCTGTGGGGATGGGACCCAGCAGCGTGTTTGAACAAGCCCTCCAGGCAGTGCTGATGCACACCAGAGTTTGAGAAGCACTGCCTTAGCCCAACCTACAACAGTAGTCAAAAAAGGTGGCAGGGGACACGCCATAAAAATCATGTCAAGAATTCTTGCCCACCAATGCTGGTGATAGGTTACACTGTTTTATATAATAAAACAGGGACCGTGGCTAGTATAGGGAATAGTCTATAGAGATGGTATAAGGAGTTTGAGAGAAATATTCAGGAACATTTGAAGGTAAACATTCTTCATTAATGTTACTCTGTTTCCCTGGGTCTCCAAAACATTTTTTTTTTTTTTTTAGAAAACTTGATCCTGTCTCACGTTTAGATACTTGATGCGACAGGAATCTGAGAAGAAAAATGGGGAGACGTTTTTTCATCTTGTAAGGTCAAATAGTTCCTGACCTTGAGGAAGTAACTCTCTCCAGCTTCTCTTCTATTTTTCATTCTTAGAAATCAACCCTAATTCTTCTCAACTTGGCAAAAATAAATTTTCCAGAGACTGTGAAGTCCAAGTGAGTTTCATACCGTCATCATCTTGTGAACTGGGCATGAGAAGGGGCAGACATAGAATATACTTAAGACTCTCGCAACATTTTTCAATATGTTGTGTGGTAGATATTTTTCCAAATACGAACCTAAATGTACCAGCTCTATTTATTCGTTAGATACCCGCTAATGTAAAATGCTACTTTTCAAAATGCAATGTGATAACTAAAACATGGTGCGGTGTGTATAGAAATTCTGTGTACTATTTTGCAATTTTTTTGTGAATTGGGTGGGGAACTGACCATTAGCCCTATTGCAGCCCTGGAGCTGGGCATCCCACACACATGACTTTAGTTCTTACACTCTCTGCTCTCTTCGTTTCACCTATTTTCATATTTCCCTAACAGGAACAACATTTTTAATTAATGCAGCTTTATATCTTTTAATAACTCATAGGTCATGGCATTAAAAATTTTCCTTTTTTTCTGAATCTCAGTTGAGCATGCCTTTCTTTAATACTAAATGTGTTGAATGCCAGAAAATATCCCTCAAGTGGTCAATTCAGATACTAAATCTCTTATAACTGATTTTGATTTTTACATATTGACTTGTTCTGAGAAAACTACTGGCAAATTGTACTAACCATCTATAAATGCATAATTAGCTTTAAGTCAACATCATGGTCACATGAACTATCAGCCACTCAAAGTCTTGGCTGCCCAAGTTAAATACACATATTTCTATGAAGCCCAGATCTCTGTGGTATAAAGAAAATGTCCAAATCGCCATTCTAGTGTGTGTTTTACTAGCTGAATTTCACAAATTATCGGAATAACAGTAAATGGATTTGCTCTGACTTAGTGATGCTCTCAAACAGGTGTGGAAATGGGAATGCAACACTCTCTTTAAAGGTTTGAAATCCTTTCTAATATTTTAATATCTTTTCATGCTTGGTGATTCTCAAACTTGACCATACATTAGAAACACTTGGAAGGCTGTACAAAATGTACTTATACCTGGGTCTCTGATGAATCAGAATCTCTGAGGTTAGAGCCCTATTGTCTATATAGTTTAACTTGTCAAATGATTCTAATATACAAGGGTGGTTGAGAACCATCACAAATGGCTCCCAGGGTTTCCTCTCAATCATCTGGCTAGCAGGCCAGATCACTGGAATCCTAGTTCATTTTCGAAGGAAAAGGGAGCACATACAGAATAAGTATCCAAATCACTAGGAGAACGGGAGGTTCGGAGAGATTTTAATAGTTAAAACTATTTCCAAAAGAGGGCCTGTGAGTCTGCACTGAGGATACTATGCTTCTCTCTCCTTCCACCCACCCCCTAAAAGTTCCTCAATCTAGAAGCCCACAGATGTATAAGTATTTGGCTTAATTCAGTAGGTAAACAGGTGAAAACAGATGTTCTTTTCTGGCCCAATACATGAAGTCTCTGATATTTCACCAGATTCTTTTACCATATTGATTAACTCTATTCATTTTACTAGTTTTTAATATAGTTGTTGTTTTACTCAATTGGTTAACAATGAATATTTTTGGTAAGAGAATAGCAGACAGCAGAACAGGGAGACCGTGAACACGAAAAGCAACACATACATGAAAAATAATGACAGAAAGGACAGAATGTGGGACAGGAAGGCAGAGCTGAATTCATCCATAGTTTTTCGAGAAGCGACCCGATAACAGGAGAACAGTTACTTCCTACTAGGTTTGAACAATTGCGTTGATTTCCCAAGCATTCTGTTGCAATGCACCCATCATCTCGATATGTAGGAAGACAAGCATCCCCAAGGAAGGTGTTTCTTTAGTTCCAAATCTCTAGAGAAAGGTCTTGGGCACAGAATATTCAGTTTCAGGCATCTCTTTCCATTTTCCTTAGTGACATTTTCTATATTTTATGGCAGGGGATAGCTAATTCTTTTGATCTCCTCGCAAACGTTACTGCCTATGGAACTGCTGGAGACAAAGAAGAAACGGCTGTGGTGCTAACTCTGCGTCTTCAGGGTGTTCAATCAGCAGCATACGGTGCAGCTCAGAAACAAACCACAGAGCGGAAACGGAGGGTAGAGACACAGTTTATGGGTAAGCCCACACCGGTCACTCTTCCTCACAAGGCATCTGCTTGGATGAATGTGTTTCAAAATGGGTTGTCTCTGCAAAAAAAATTCATGGACCACAATGAAAATAAGACCCTTTCAGAACCTACACAGGCCAGGAGTCATGAAGTTTCCACAGAGTGTTATTGAATAAAGTAACTTGTGTCCTAGAATAATGAAATCATGGGTGGAAAGATTGCGACTGGTCACTCTCAGTCTAACCACATATTTAACATTCTTTTTGGGTATTTTCCAGGTTTGTATTTCAATGGGCACTTGTCCTTCAGCTGCTAAGCTGGAGGACTTATAACTTATCTAGTGCATGGTTTCTTGACTTTGGCAATACTGATATTTGGGGCTGGTTCATTCATTGTTGTGGGGACTGCCTTGTCTATTATAAAATGATTAGCAGCAAACCTGGTATCCAGATGCCAGAACCTCACTCTGACATCATGACAAACCAAAATATCACCAGATATTACCAAATGTCCCCTGGCGGGTACAAATCACCCCTGGTTCAGAACCACTTATGTGGAGAAATAAGATGTAAGTGCATGAAATAGTAACCATACATGGCAGACATAATCAGTGTAAAATGACTATATTTCCCAGAGATTGGAAATCTTACTTTCAGGCAGGGTTGCCAAAGAAACGCTTCAAAGAGGTAAGAATCAAGGATGTGGTCAAGAAGGGAGAAGAGAAGGAAATACCATAAAAAATAAACTGACCCATCATGCAGTGATTGATGGAAGGATATCTGCATAAATAAGTGATGAAAGCAATATAGCAAAATGTTAGCAATTGTAGAATGTGGGTGGTGGGTATTTGGGTGTTTAGTGTGCAATCTGCTTGACCATTTGTGATAAATTGTTGGGAAGATATTTTTTGAAATAAGGCAAAATACCAGTGAAAGAAAGCCAATTGTAAAAGTTACTGCCCTCAAGGCATGATGACATGTGACTGTAAGATAAGTGCACAAATAACAACTCCTTGACAGCAAGTCTAAAGCATTCTGGAACTAGGACTATACCACTGTACCATATTTCCAAGGTGAAGCACATAGTTCAAGAGCTTTCACCCAACTTTAACCAATTTGGTCCTCATGACAGTCCTGTAGAGTGAGCAAGGAAGGTGCTGCATTTTATGGATGAGGGAATGGATTCAAAGAGGTTGAGATTTAATCACTATGTGATATATGAATAAAAAGGCAAATTATGATTATTAATAATTCAATCCATTTTATTGCAAAGTAGTTTTCTGTTATATGACCATACCATAGTTTATCTCTTTTATTGATGGACGCCTGAGCTGTTTTCAATTTTGGCACTATTGTGAATGAAACTCCTACAAGCATTCTTGTACAAGGCTTTTTGTGGACCTAAATTTTTGTTGCTCTTGGATGTATACCTAGGAGTGGAATTGCTGGGTTTCAGTTAAGAAACTGCCTAACAGTTTTTTAAGGTGATTGTACCATTTTACACACCAAAATATGAGAGTTCCAGTTGTTTCTCATCTTCACCAACACTTGGTGTTGTCGGTCTTTTTCATTTTAACCATCCTAATGGGTGTGTGGAAGTATCTCATGGGGTTAATTTGCATTTTACTGATGACTTATGATGTTGAGAACTTTTTCATGTGTTCACTGGCCATTTCTTCTTTGTTCACTGTCTACTCAAGTTTTTTGTCCTTTTAAAAAAGTTGGATTGTCTGTTTATTATTGAGTTGTAGAAGTTCTTTATATATTCATGACACAAGTCTTTTGTCAGATACATGTGTTGAGAATATTTTCCCCAATCTGTAGCTTGCCTATTCATTTTCTTGATGAGTAAGTGTTGAATCCTGGATCCTAGGAAAGAGCTTGCAAATAGATCGACTCTCCCTTATTCAACTTATGTTCCAGTCCTCTTGATCAAGCACCCTAGACTCCAGTCTCACACACGCTCTCCTGACTTATGCTGGTCCATGCTGGGTAGGTTTTGTAGCTCCCTGGGGCATAGTCCCTTTGCTCCCTTGTCAGCCTCAATGTGTCAGCAGCTGGGTTATGTTGTGACTTAATCCTAATTTTGAGATTAAATCACAGTTGTAGGGATTAAAGTCCTGGTGGCCAGGAAGGGCAGATCCTGAATATCCACACCCCACTGAGATGGAGGTGGGTGGGTGAACATTGTCTTGTGGGGAAGCAGCCTCTGCATCATCTCCAAGCAAGTGGGAGACAGGAGGTTAGTGCATAATGGAAAGGAGTGGGCTACCTTTGGAGGCTCAGAGGGTTCAGGGGAATCTGGGGATTCAGGATCTTCAGGGACATCAATCTAGATAACTCCATCCATCTTTTTCCCAACCGGGCCCTGACCTTGGTACAGCAGACCTACCTTTGTTGGGAATTTATCCTTCTTTGGAGTTTGGCTGTTCTGACCATTGAGTCTTGGGCCTGGTCCCCAGTTTCTCTGCCTTCCCACAGAGGAGATGAGAGCCTGTTTGTATACTGCCAAGGTGGCTATGGTGGTTTTAAGATATGTCCACAAATTCTTTGATATTCTTCCCTTCAAAAGGTGGAGCCTAATTCCCCTCTCCTTGAGTGTGGGCAAAACTTGACTACTCACTCCTAACAAATAGAAGAAAGTACAAGTGATGTTGTACATTTCAGAAACTGGGTCAGAAAAAGCACTGAGGTGTCTTCCTTGCTCTCTCTTGGATTTCTTGCTCAGGAAGAAGTCAGCTGACATGTCATGAGGAAACTCAGGCAACAGATGGAGAAATCCTTGAGGTGAAGAACCGAGGCCTCGTGCCAACAGCCACATGAGTGATTTTAGAAGCAGATCCTTCAGCCTCAATCAAGTCTTCAGATGACTGTAGCCTCAGCTGATATCTTTTATTGTTGTTGTTGTGTGTGTTGATTGTGGAGTGTTGGTTAGAAGTAAGCTTGTTTTACTAATAGAGGCAATTCTCACTTTAAAGAACATTTTTTTGATGCACAGATAAAAGGAGGGCATGTTGGGAGAATAAAAAAATAGTAGAGTAAAGATAGACTTTGAAATACTGGACACCAGAGATGTTCTAGAATGATAAACTCAAAGATGATGGTACATTGTACAATAAAACAGGGGTCAGCAAACCATGGCCATTGGGTTGACAACCTGTTTTTTTTTTAAATAAACTCCAGATGTTACAATGTTATTACGGTGGTAGAGTTTTTATTTTATAACTTTTTTGAGATATCTGTCACATACCATACGATTCACCCACTTAAAGTACACAGTGCAGTAGTTTTTAGTATATTTACAGTTTTATAACCATCACTACAGTCTAATTTTAGAACATTTTCAACACCGCAAAATGAAACCCTGAGCACATTAGCATCTCTCCCCATTCCTGCTCCATCACTTGACCCAGCCCCAAGCAACCACTGTTCCGTCTCTAAGGATTTACTATTCTAGACCTCTGCTCATTGAGTTCTGCAGATCTTCCAAATGTTGACACATTTCATTATACGAAAACAAAACAAAACAAAATAGCATACAGTGCTTAACACTACCCCCGACCTATCAGAAAAGTCTTACATAGTGGAAAGCTGTCAAGCTCTTTGTATCAAGTGTAAGTTTTCCGAGAGCTTGAATTTTGTCATTGTCAACAAATACTGTCAGTTGTTTTCCTTGAAGTGATAGGCTCTTGGAGGTAATTTTTGAGAAAATGTGTGCCAAATACCCAAAAACTGAATAACCTCAGTTTGTCAGTCGTTCTTTTAAGTAAAAATGACGTTCTATCAAGAGTGGCTAGGTCAGCTCAGATTGTCACACAAGTGCTTCTCCTCAAGACAGCCATGTCCTTCAGTGCGTAACAGAAGTGCTTCCCGCCTACTTCCCATTTCATCACATACTACGTATTATATCAAAATATTAAAAAGAGGTATATTCAAGGTCAAGATTTAATAAAGTTAATAACATACGGGCGGCCCCGTAGCATAGCGGTTAAGTGCGCGTGCTCCGCTGCTGGCGGCCCGGGTTCAGATCCCGGGCGTCGCACTGAGGCACCGCTTCTCCGGCCATGCTGAGGCCGCGTCCCACATACAGCAACTAGAAGGATGTGCAACTATGACATACAACTATCTACTGGGGCTTTGGGGGAAAAAATAAATAAAATTAAAAAAAAAATAATATTACTGCTCCATCAAGAACGTTGTTTAGGGGCGGCCCCGGGCGCAAGCGGGTTAAGTGAGCGCGGCTCCGCTGCGGCGGCCCGGGGTTCGCCAGTTTGGATCCTGGCACGCACCGACGCACTGCTTGTCGAGCCATGCTGTGGCAGCATCCCATATAAAGTAGAGGAAGATGGGCACGGATGTTAGGCCCGGGGCTGATCTTCCTCCAACAAAAAAGAATGTTCTTTAGTAAAACTGGCTTTTTTTTTTTTTTTTCCAGCGTGGAGGTCATGCCTGTGAAGACTATGATGACTCTAATATAGTTTGGTGCAACCACCTTGATTTGTGCTGAGGCGTCATCTCTCTTCAGTCATATCTGCTCCCCTCCACCTGGGGGGCAGATGACCTCTGTCCCAGCTTCCAGTGGGGACAGATAAGTTTTACTGTTTCTGAACTTCATATAAATGGAATCATAGAGCATATACTTTTTCGTGCCCGGCTTCTTTCACACAACATTATGTTGTGAGATTCATACGTGTGTATGGCTACGGTTTGTTCTCATTGCTATTTGTATTTTCCTTGTAGAAATATCTGTTCCCTTCTGTTGTAGATAGATATTTGGGTTATGCCCATGTTTTTGTTTTTGACTCGTGTGAGTAGTGCTTGCTCTGAGTACTGTACCTGTCTTTGATGAACATATGTGCATGTTTCTCTTGTATTTACCTAGGAGTAGAATTGCTAGGTTGTAAAGTATGTGTATTTCAGCTTAGCAACTGCTGCTGGTTGGTTTTCTATGATGTTATGTTTTTGAAATCATGAAATTAGATTGGACAAACAACTGTGATTTATATATAACAAAATAAAAGATGGGAAAATGTGTACTAGATTGGAGAGGCAGTTTGGGGCCACACTCTTCGGAGCCCTGAATGCCATGTGAAGGCAGAGTGGGCCGGGTGGTGTACAGTGAAGATGGGGCTAGGTTGAATCCAATCCTTACATTCTGTGTTACCTTGGCCAAATTACTTAACCTTCTTCAACATTAGTTTCCTCCTCAGTAAAACGGGGATAGTACCCACCTAAAAGTGTTGTTTAGAAGATGAAATAAATAATGTATGAAAACTGCTTAGAAGAGGGCCTGGTACTTAAGACATCCCCCAAAGTATTAGTTTCTTTCCTCCCAAAGGATTTTATTTGGAAATATTAGGAAGATATTGATAATATTTGAGCAGGAAGATACATCATTAACTGTTCTATCCTTTAAAGTGTTTAATAAACTAAAGGTAAGTCTGAGACTGAAGTGTTGGAGTTGCAATCCCCTAGTTTTCTGCTGGCGGGGTATATTTTATGCCTGGCACAGAATGGGAGTGAGTGCATTTTGAGCTTCATTCTCAAGATATTGTTTCTACGGAATGCACAGACCTGCCCATAGATCTACAGGGTTTGAAGAGTAGAAATAACTTATTGTCATCACATAGCAAAAGCATTTTGGCGTTCTTCTTTCTGTAGCATCTGCCCCAGAGGATGAAGAACCTAAAAGGTAAAGAGGAGAGACCAAGATGCAAATAATCGGTCTTTGTCTCAGCTGTAAAGAGGTGACCATTGCTGTCATAAGCCAAAGAAAGGCAAGGCCAAAGGAGCTGAAGTCCCAAAGTCTTAGGACCTAATAGCATGAGCAGTGACGTCAGATATAAGGAGAGGTAAGGAACAGCATCAGATGAACCTGACTGGAACAAAGGGAGGTGGCCTGGAGATGCTGGTGTTTTGTCTGGATGTAAGGGAGGAGGGAGCAGAGTGGAGGGCACCTCCTGCTTTCCCAGTGGACACAGGCTGAGTAAAGACTTGTCTTCTTCAGTCTCATCATAAATGTGTCAGCCTGTGATTTAGTTATCTGTGGTCTCTACCAATTAAACAAGATATGGTGCAGCCATGACCATCCTGAGAGATGCTCATCCAGAAACTGTTGTTGGAGGATAACTGTTCACAAGCATATGTAAAAAAAAATGAGAGCTCCCTATAGGGAGGCTGAGTGGATTAGTGACAGCTTCCTCTCATCCTTCAGTCTCAACCATGCCAGAATAATCTTCCTAAAGTACCACATTGATCATGGGAAGCCCTACATCGAATGCTTAAGTGGCTCTCATTGCCTATAAAATCAGGTCAGACCTTCTCACCCTGGCATTCGTTGGTCCTCGCTGAGTGACCTCATTCTGTTGTGAGCCTTCTTTCTGATGACTCAGTAAACCATACTTTCTTCTTAGCAAAACTAGTTTACTTGAGCTTTTATGACTTTTTAATTCTTTGTGCTTTATAAATCCTCCTCATTCTTCAGGGGCCAATTCAAATTTATTTTCTGTCTTCCCTGAAGTTTTTTCTTTCCAGTCCAGCTTCCAGAATTTTCCTTCCTGTGAATTTCTGTAGCAAATAATTTGTTCATATTTAATTTGGCAACTAATCTTGTGCCATCTTGTGATGATATTTTATGGTGGACTGTTGTTTACACCTTTTTCTCTTGGCTTACATTTTCATTGTTTTAGTTTTTTTCTCCAACCAATTCATGAGCTCCTTAAGCCAGAGTCCCTGTTATCAAGTTACTTTTAAAAGAATGAGGTTACTTTTTATGTCTCACTATATCAAGCTAATGATTTACAAGTAATAGGCCCTTATGAGAGTTTCTGTGGTGTGTGTATTATATGTGTCTTTTGACAGTAAAAATGAAGATAAATAAAACTATATGCCAGAAAACATCAAGGATATCTTACAAAACCAAAGATTTTCATAAGAAAAACAGAACTGAATTTTCCTGGAGCCAGACATGATGAGATGTTGCACAGAACTGAGGATGCCACGTCTACTGTTGCAGAGACTGGATTGTTGGAGGCAAGTGTGGAAGCAAGAGATGAGTGAAGAGGCCTGTTTTCACTCATCCAGGGGAGAGAGAATTGTAGCATATGCCACTGTGTTAGCAGCGGAACTGCAGAGAAGTTGATAGACTTGATGTGTAATTTTTGACAATACAAGTGATAGAAGTTGTTGATAGATTAAATGTTTGGGGAGAGGTAAAATCAAGGAGATGAGAGAAAAATCAGGGATGACTTTTGGAGGTGGTCAACGTTGTAGAAAGAAAAGTAGGAAAGTGTCGGGTCATGAAGTTGAATATAGCCAGGAAATCAGCTAAGATGAAGAGAAGAGCATCTATTGGATTTAGCAACGTGGAGCCCAGTGGCGATCTTAGCAGAAGATTTTGGGTGTGTTGTAGGAACAGAATACACATCACTGTGTGTTGAATAGTGCATGAAGACTGGGAGGGGAAGAAGTGTAGACATGGTGATGAGAGTCTTTGGAGAAGCTTGTCAGTGAAGGAGAGCAGAGAGAGAGCCATCACTGAAGGAAGCCAGAAGGTCAAGGAAGCAGGAGATAAGACAGGCTTACTAAGCAAGTCGGTATTCTGTGTCAAGGACCCCTTGTGGGCAGTGTCAGCAGAAACATGTGGACTGATGATGAGTAACGATGGTTTCTCCACCTTTGTCCTCCATGCAGATACATACCATGGCTCCACAGAAGCCCCCAGTTGAGGACACGGTCCCAGGGCCAGGGTGGACTCAGCCTCTGAATTGAAGGAGATTATTTCTGACACCTAGAGAATGGGGGATCCTAATAGATTTTAAGGTCCCAAAGGAAAAAGGCACTGGCATGGTTTGCCACCTGAGCGTGTGCACTGAAATTTGAAACCATTACACTTCTGTGGTGTTCCCAGTGGTATTCTTCTGTTATTTCTGCTGCCTGGACTTCTCCCCAACTTACATCGCCCCATCTCCACTTTCTGTCATTCAAGAGTCAGCTCAGTGGCCCCAACTTCTGGGGTGAGAGTACCCCTCCATGCTCCGGTGGCACCTGGGTGCCCACTTCCATCCGACTTACTGTGTTGGGTTGGGATGGCACCCACCTGTCTCCCGGTGTGCATTCTCTTTCTCTCTATGCCCCATCACGAGCCTGAAACCTGGAAGCAGAGCAGCTGAAACACAGTTGACATCTGGCAGTTAGGAAGGAGCCCAAACTCCCGAGTCATATTTGAGCGCCACCATTTCTTGACTGTGTGGCCTCAAGCACATTATTTAACTTCTCTGTGTTTTGTTCTTCATCTGTAAAATGGGGGATACTAAAAGCACTTACCTCATAACACTGTTGTGAGGATTAAATGAAATAATACCTATAAAGCAGTAACAGTACCAGGCATATAGTAAGCGCTCAATAAATGTTGCTATCATTATTAAGACATGGTAGATATTGATACATTTTTTATTGAAAGAATAAGTGAGTAAAGGGAAGAATAAAATCTGATGTGAAAGGAACCAGAACATGTGTCAGCCTGTTTTTCAATGCCTCTTCTGCCAGGCCAACTTGAGTCTATCTGTGGTGAATTGCATAAGTTCTCTGAGCCAATTTTCAGGCCATGTACAAGGAGGAGTGAGGACAGACAAGCAGTGGTTTCCTGGGGGTGCCTGGAACCTGACAGAGCCGTCTGGCCAGTCTGATCAATGAGGATCAAAGGAAGGCTGCCTCTCCATGAGAAGGACAGTATTACTCATGACCTCTCCCTGCTCTCTCACTCCTGGTACCTCCCAAATTAAGTATCTATGTACAAGACCTTGTCTCCAGCTCTGCCTTTATTGATAAAGCTGAGACACAGATTGATAAAGGAGAAGTATGTAAATATGATTGTGTTAATCAGCGTTCTCCAGAGAAACAGAACCACTAGGAGACATAGGAGTGCCATGATCTTCCATCTGCAAGCTGGAGACTCAGGAAGGCTGGCGGTGTAGTTCCAGTCTGAGTCCACAGGCCTGAGAATCAGGAACAACAATGGTATAAGTTCCAGTTCAAGGGCGGGAGAAGACTGATGTCCCAGCTCAAACCTTCAGGCAGAGAGAGAGAGAGAGACAGAGAATTCAACTTTCCTCAGCATTTTTGTTCTATTCAGGCCCTCAGTGGGTTGGATGAGGCCCACACACAACAGGGAGGGCAATCTGCTTTACTCAGCCCACTAGTTCAACTGCTCATCTCTTCCAGAAACACTTTTACAGACACCCTCAGAAATAACGTTTAGCCAGCGATCTGGGCACCTCATGACCTGGTCAAGTTGACCTATTTAACAGCCTAACTAATGATCACAATTATTAATATAGTTATGGGATATTTATGTATTTATGAAATGTGTATACCGCTTTCAACTGTTCTTTGATAAGCAGGACTGTCTTCTGATATGAGTTTATGGCCTTTCTGATTTCTTGGTTTTAAACAGCTGTTCTTTTACAAACTGGCAATGATGATAGATAGTAATCTCTTAAAAAATCTTGACTTGTCAAAATTAAAAAATCCATAACCCTACTTGGGTCTCTTGTATTTCTAAAACATTTAACTTTGAAGGGATATCCAAAAGACAGAACTCTTGGTTTGAGATTTGGGGGCCAAAGGGTATGGTGATGGACCCTGCGATGAGAAGCAGAGCCATGAGGTGGTGATGCTGGCCCGTCAATTTTGTGGCTCTTGTTCGTGGAGAAACAGGCTAAAACAGCTTCAAAGCTGGTTTTGGCCAATGAAGAGGTAGATTTAGAGTGACAACTGGGCTTTTCCGTTTTATTTTCAAGACGTGGTTGGTTTTATATCTTGGCTGTATCCTGGCAAATACTTGCACTTTTGTCCCAAGGTTTGCATGGCAAAGATGGTCCTACAGCAAAATATCAGCTCCCCTAATGTATGAAAAATGTCTGCTCATGTTAGCCAAGCTCAATTGTCCCCCACCTATGCTGACATTTTCCTGTGGATGTTCTGATTTCTTAGTTACTTTGGGGTAGCTGAAATTCTCTAGTAGGAAAGAATGAACTTAATTAGTCTTATGTATTTTAATTTTTCATTATACAAATAATATATGAAGCAGTACCTTTGTAAAACATTAATTAATTAAAAGTTATATATGGATCAAGCTAAAGGCTCCTTTAACCACAGCCCCACATATATCTGTCGCTGTAGAAAAAATATTCTTTTCTTTTTGTTTTGTGTGTTTAAAGAAAATGGTATAATATGCACCTCATTCTGCAGCCTCCTCTTTTCACCCAAAACTGTATGGGAGATACTTCTGTAACAATTTGCTTGGATCTACTCCATTCTTTGTCACTCTGACATGTTACTACGAATAAACTACGTCTTGTTGAACCATTCTTCTTTTGGTGCACGTTTGGGTTGTCCCCATTTTTTGCTATTACAATATTATGAAGAATATTCTTATACATGTTTCTTTTTGCATCTGTGTGAAGGTCTCTCCTGGGCAGATACTAATAAACAGAACTGCTGAGTCATAGAAAATGCTCATTTGAGAAATTCAACAGGTATTTTCAATTTGTTCTCCAAAAGTTGTGCTTCAGTACCGTATGAGTGGATTCATTTTTCCATGTAACCAACACCTGAAACAAACTTTGTAAATGTTTGTCAATCTGATATCTAAGGCATGTCTCTTTGTTGATTTATTTTGTATTTCTGTCATCTCTGGGCAGGTTGAACACTTCTTGGTTACTGGCATTTCATATTTCCTCCACTGAGAATTGTTTGGCTGTTCGTGTCCTTTGCCACACTTCCACTGGATGGTTTGTCTCTCATTAGTTTACAGGAGTTCTTCATATAGTCTGCAGAGAAACCCTTGATTACGTGTTGGAGTGTTTTCTTCTGTTTTTTTACTTAATTTACGGTGCCTTTGGTCTTACAAAGTTGTATTTTGCTGTAGTTAGTTTTATGAATCTTGTCGACTAGAGTTCTGCTTTCTGAGTCTCGTTTAGCAAGACTGTCTATTATCCAAGATATAAAGATGTTCTATAATCTTTTTAAAACAATCTAATACTTTTAATATTCATTCAACTTTTATTGTTTATTATATTCAGATTTGGAGTTGATTTTTAAGGAGTGGTGTGAGACCAAATAGAATATTTATTAATATTTTGTCAAATGAATATCTGATTGTCCCAAAATAATGTATTGGCTATTACCAGACTTTATGAACATACATAGTGAATAGTTATGTCAAGTGCTGGTAGATCAAGTAAATCACAGACTGACAAACGACTGTAGGACTTAGCAATGTGGTGGTCACTTGTGACCATGGAAAAAAGAGTTGTAGTGGGGTGGTGGGGGTTCATTGGAATGGGTTCAAGAGAGAATGAGAGAAATCAGAGATGGTGAGTACACACAGCCATTCCTGAGGTCAATCAGTTGTTCTTTTAAACCAATCAGAAGATGTTTTTGACATTTTTAACAAATGGTTCAAAACCATGAAACTCTTCATGTAGATTTTAAAGCAGATGAGAAAGCCTTCCATGTTGAAGTTCTGAAGTATGAGTTTCACACACTCATTGTTTTTGGCAACAGAACAGAGTCAATCCTCCTTATTCAGTAATTTGATATTCGTGAATTCACCTAGTCACTAACATTTACAGGTGAATCCAACCCCAACACACACTGTGTTTTCCCTGGTAATTCCTGGACGGGTGCAGAGTGGCAGAAAGTGGGAGTTGCCTGAGGCGCACGTTCCCAGCTGAGGTAGAACAAGGTGACGCTCTTGTTTCAGCTCTCAGGTCAACAAGTGTCCTTTTCCTGGTCTATTAAATGGTACGTTTTTCACCTTTTTTGCTTCTTGCTGCTGTTTTTCCTCTTTGTAATGATCCGCAAACATAGTGCTGAAGTGCTGTGTAGTGTTCCTAAGCACAGGAAGCCTGTGATGGGCCATATGTAGAAAACACTTGCGTTAGATGAGCTTCCTCCAGGCATGGGTTATGGATAGTGATATTGGCTGGGAGTTCAAATAATGTGTCTACAGTCTATACTAAATAAGGTCTTTTCAAAAGAGACAAACGTAAAACAAGGCTATGCGTTGACAGGTTCCCAAACATGTCACGACCAAAGACTGCAGAAACCTAACCTTGTCCTTCCCCTAGGAGCCCTGGTTCAGTCTGGCTCATGCAGTGTTTGCTAAAAATTAATAGAATGTAACTCTTCCAAATAGGGAGGATCAATGGTAACATGATGGAGATATTTTCAAACCTCTCTTTTAAAAATGATGTCTAAAAAGCAGGCAGTTTCTCAACTAATGGTTGACTTGTCATCTTTACTTTGAAAGGACAGAGTTTTTAACAGCATCTGCTCAGAAGCATATCTTTGATAGACACATAAAAAAATCTCAGCAAATTGGGGACAACTGTTTTTTGCAAGAGAAAATGTGTATGGAATACATATATTAACTTCAAGACAGTAGTTACCTTTGGGGAGGAAAGAGAGAGGAAGGAGAATGGTGTCTTCCACTGTGTAATAGTTCTTAAAAAACGACATCAATAAGGTGTGCTCTGTTAAATCTCAGCAAAGAGTAAATGGTTTCTGTTATCCTATTCTCCTTCTAAGTATATTTAAAATAAATATGTAACTGGAACTGAGATGAAATAACACTAACGTAATAGATGCTATTTGCTGGAGTGCTCCCACCATCTGATGGACAGCTCGTGATGGGTTGGTGATGTCACTGACACCATCTAAAGGTCAGGACACGTTGTTTACCAGCTGTGGAGCTAGAGAAGGCTCGGTCACCAGCAGCAGAGCCAGAGTTACCTCGACCTACAAAGTTAGAGCCACATAGAAGCAGATCCTGCTCCAGCTGTGGACTAGTGAGAGCTCTGGCAGCAGCTCCAGAGCTCAGGTGCAGCCAGCTCCAGAACTAGAGCTCCCCCAGCTCCCACACTCGACCAGCTCCAGAGCCGCAGCCATTCCCATCACTCGCTCCCGCACCACATCTGTCAATAAGGCAGAGCTAGAGTCAGTCTCAGGACCGGAGCCAATTCTAGAAGCAGGTCAGGCACCACCGCCTGAGACAGACCCAGCTCTAGCCCCAGCTCAGGTCCAGCTCCTGAGCCAGTTGCACAGCCAGAGCTGGGGGGATCTCCAGCATCAGCCACAGCAGTGGCTCCGGCACTAGGGCAGCTGCAGCACCACCCACATCGCCAGCAACTAAGGCCTGGCCGGACCAGCCCCCACCCAGAGATGTCTTTCCCTTTTCTATGTTTTATGATTTCTTATGTTTTATGTGTTCCAATTTAGATTCAATAAAGTTTAATGTTTTCATCACTTCAAGTTGTACAGTTCAGGGCCGGCCATTAACTACATCCTCTATGCTGTGTACCGTCACCGTTATCTAGTTCCAGATCATTGCTTCAGCCCACCAGAACCCCTGTACCCATGAAGCAGCCATGCCCCCATATCCACTCCCCCACCCCCTGACAAGCACTGATCTGCTTCCTGTCTCTGTGCATTTCCCTGTCCCTGGTGTGGCTGTCCTGAGCACAGCCAACCCTCCTTTGGCCCCTCCCCCCCATGCTGAAGACCCCTGAGGATGCCAATGTGTTCAGTGCCATGAACCCGATGCCTAGTATGACTTTGACCTGAGGAAGCCCGCCGTCACCAAGGGGGTGAAGTCAGGCATGGAGCCAGCTCAACCCTGCTTCACATGAAGAAGAGGGACTCGATATTGCCAAGGGCACCTTCTCCTCAGTCCCTAGTGTTGTTTAGCCACAGGGCCACCCTCCCCAGGGTCTGGCTAGCTGGGGAGATGAGCACGTACAGACTAGAGTGACAAAAACCAGGTGGCCATCTTTTCTGTCCAACCAGCTGGCCCAGGCTACCCAGGAGCAGTTTCACCCTGAACCTCTCGTGCTGCAGGCCTGATGCCTGCCAGTCAGCAGGCTGTCCTGGCCTCCCGTGGACCACTGGGAGCCTTAGGTGCCTTCTGCCCTCTAGGGTCCAAAGGACTAGCTGACCTTTGCCAAGGAGTGCTGCCCATGGGCATGAAGCCCTGCCTGCCACTGAGGCACTGCCCTCTGTGCACCTCCCTCACACCTTCCCAGGTGCGGGTCACTTGCATCTGTGACTTCAGGTGTCCCAGAGTCCCCACTCACCCAGGGGGCGTGACCTCTGCAAATGCAGCCCTTCCATCCAGCCTCCAAGCCAACAGGCCCCAACACAGGCTTCAGGACCAGGCACGGCTCCCACTCCAAGTGCTGGGACACCTCAGGTGGGGCCAGGACCTCAGTGGCAGGGACATTGTCCAATGCTCAGCGAGCACTTGGCTGGTTCCTCCAGCTCCAAGGTGGAGGAGAGCAACATGAGTTTTGACCCAGAGTCCCCTGATGGCAAGGAAAAGAAGGTGGCTGCCCTCCCCATTCTCCCTGACAGCCCACTCCCAGTCCCTTCTTGCCCGGGACCAGTGTTCCCCAGCGACACCTACAAAGGGGCCAAGAACCCCAGGAGCTGGATGCCGGCCTGGGGTGTCCTGCCGAGTCCAGAGACTCTGCTGATCATGCCACCCCCACAGTTATGGAAATCAACCGCCCCCTGGGCCCCGATGGTCTCTGGTTTCATCTTGGCCTCCAGCAGCACTTCTTCCTCATCAGCCTCCACCACACCCATGGCAGCTTTGGTCACACACAAGCGTCGTGTCTCAGGCTCTTCAACCACAGCTCCTCGCTGGCCCTCTCCATCCACACGGTGGGCGATGCTGCATCATCCCTGTCCACCTGGAGTAAACAACAGCAACGTGGACAGGAGCGTCTTGTTTAGCCCACTGGTGGGACGTGCCCTTGGTCCCATCACTCAGAGCTCTCTGAGCACAGACCTGTCCTGAATGGCTACTTTGACAAGAAGCCCTCTCTGGGCCCTCCAGGCAGCATGCCCAGCCCAGGCAGGGAGTAGGCGACCGCCACAGTGCCCACTGTACATGGGAGGAAATGGAGGCAGCCGTCTCATCCTGTTGGTTCTTGGGGATCTGGGCTTGAGTGGAGGTGGATAAGATGTCCACCGAGCTCCCTCCAAATCTAGGATCTAACCGCCTGAGGCTCTGATGAGACTGCTCGTTCAAGTCCAACCAACCTGTAGTGAAGCCCGACTCCTTGCCTGAGTCACGGCCCTGTGTGATCTGGTCCAGACACCGTCCCCAGAGTGCACCCCTCACCGCACCCCACCCTCCCTAAAGCCTTCCTCCCCAAGGACCCTGCCAAGCCCCTGCCCCCTTCAGAGCTCCTAGCCTGCAGTGCCCCTCCCCCGAGCCCCCATCCAGGATGGACTCACCTCTGTGCTGGGCTCACAGGCCACCTCCTCAGGCTCCTGTGCTAGCAGAGCCTTTAGGGTCAGATTGACCTGGGGTCAAACCCATAGCTGGGTCACCTCACAGCCCTGTGACAGGCAAGGTCATGTGGTGTCTTCTCGGAGCCTCAGTTTCCTCCATGAAAAATGGGGTCAGTGACTCTGACCTCAGGAGAGTGTGTTGGGATTCAAGCAGGGAGACGAAGCTGCCCAAAGTGCTTGGACTCAGGAGGTCGCCTGGCTGGGGGAGCCCCAATGCAGGACAAGGCCTCGATGGTCAATGCTGGGCTCAACACTGGTGAAAATCAAGGATTTCTAGTCCCCTGTTCACGTCTGGACTTGGTCACTTAGAGCAGAGTGACCTTGAATGCTGGGACCACTGGTCATCTGTAAAATGGGGTGCAATCACTCAGCACCCAGTGGGCTCCCTAATAACAGCAACTCCCTCCAATAGTTGCCCAGCTGGGCTCCCTTCAGCTCCTCCTACACCCGCCAGGGCTGCAGGCAGGGACTGGCTGGACCTCATGTGGTAGGGAGGGGGTGTAGAGGAGGAGGGAAAAGGGCAGCCTGGCCTTCTCCCTGCCCAGGGTCTGTGTCCATCACTGTCTTCGTGTCCGCAGGACCAGCCATGCATGGAGCTGGACCCTGGGATGGAGTCTGTGGACCAGGACAGTGAGGTCGGTGTATATTCAGTGACCCTCATGTCCCCAGATGTCCAACCTACCCAACTGTGCACCGTGTGGCCCACCTGGCTTCTGTGGCGTGTTCCTGCGACGTAGGGGATGTGAGGGTCACCGAGCAGTTGGCTGGGGAGGGGACAGACGAAAGCAGCCATGTCAAGGGACCGTTGTGTTACACGTGTGTGCTGCGAGCTGTGTCACCCAGAAGTGCTGTCTGCAGGGCCCCTCTGTGTGCCTGACCACGGACAGGAGGCCTGGTTGCCGCACAGGAGAGAGGCCTGTGAGACCGTGAGGGTATCCCTGCCACACTCATGTGGGCGGAGATCACAGGCCATGTCCATGCTCATCGGGGCTGATGTTGCTCCGTGTCCAACCCTCACAGGACAGTTGGGAAACTGAGGCCAGGAGAAGCAGGGACAGGCCCTGGGGTCACAAGGTGGGCAGAGTCCAGAGGGGAAGAGAGCATTCCAAGCTCTTAGGCCAGCCTCAGCACTTCCAAGGGGTTTGCTTTGGGAATGAGAGCCCCTAATACCCTGGGGGACCCCTGCCAACGCCCTCCCATGTAGGGCCCTTTGCTATACGCATCCCCACGTGGACACACTCACACACACAAGCATACACACACACTCTGAATGCCCAGCCCGGTCTCAGAAGGGAAGTGCTCACTGGGGAGGTGACAGGAGGAAGGAAGAAAGAGGTTGGAGGCAGCTCTGCCATGGGGCATGGGCATCCGGTCCCCTAACAACATGCCCAGGCCCATAGCATGAAGGGGAGAGATGCCAGACTGGTGGGCAGGGGGTCCCCAAGGTACACAGGGGGATGCAGGGGTTGGGGCCATCCCTAGAGCAGCCTGTAGAGAACCAGGTCTGGCGTCCTGTGGCCACCACTCTGGGCACCGGGAACTAGGATGTGACCCCCTAGGGGGGAGGGGATACAGCAGAGAAGGCTAGATCTTACGCCTCTGTAAATTGGGGTGCATAGATGGGGTGACTCTAAGGGTCCCACAGGCTTGTAGAAGAGTCTATTGACCTTCGTTCTCCATCCATGACCCACTGTTCTCTGAGTCCTTGTAAAATGCATTCCATTCCCTCGAGGTCTTGCTGAGCAGAAGGCAGCCTGAGAGCTTGGGGACTGGGGCCCCGGGCAGTGCAGAACATGGCAGAGCACTGGTCGACTTGTCTGGGGACCAGGGACAAGGCCATCCTTGTCGGAGCCTCGGGGGCCTCCTTTGGAAGTGAGGTGGAGTCATTGCCCTGGCTGGGGCGAGGAGGCCTTGTGAGTCAACGGGACACGCCACGGCCAGTGGAGGGAAAGCGGGGAGCAAGAGAGGCTTCTGAGGTCCCTCACGTCCCTCCTGGAGCCCACAGGTCCTGCTCCTTTGCGTCCTGGGCCCTGGTGGAACCACTGCCTTGAGGACCCCAAACAAAGAAAGGTGTGTGTTTTGCTTTCTGCTTTCCTGCCTGGGGCTGCAAGGCTGGGGCTGACCACCAGGGGTGTCCTGTGTCCACTCATGCTCAATGCAGCAAGTGGAGCAGGGAAGGGACGCCCAGGGCTCGTTCTGGGTGTTCCCCTGTCCAAAGCAACAGGCACCTTTGATTACTGGCATCCACGTCCACAATGGGAGCTGCTCAGAGGCGGGAGGGGACCCTGAGATCCTTTCATGATTCTTTCAGCTACTGTGGCCCCAGCACTCACCCTGAGCAGGGCCCATGTTAGTCCTGAGGGCAGTGCTGAAAGCACCCACATGGTCTCTGTCCTCCAGGAGCTCACAGCCTGGAGGTGGAAAGGACAAAATCATGAACAAATCCATGTGAAAAAGAAGAGAAGGTGCTACAGAGCAACGAAGCAGGGTGCTGGAGGAGGGAGGGCCTGGAGCCCCTAGGTGGGTGTAAAGGGCCCCCCTGGGGACATTTGTGCCCTGAGCAGAAGGACAAGAGGAGCCAGCCCTGCATCTGTCTGCAAACAGCGTGCTGGGGGGAAGCTCAAAGGCACAGAGACTTGGAGGCAGAAGAGGATTTGACGAGAGAGGAGGTGAGAAAAGAGCCAGTGTGGCTAGAGTGAGCTGGGGAGGAGAGAAGTGAGGGAGAGAGGATGGCAGGGCCAGACCCAGGCCTGGAAGGAGGTACTAGCTGTCTATGCTGGGTGACAGCATTAGCCTCACTTAGCACTTACGAGACCTATCATTGAGCATCTGACAGTGTCTCTACCAGGGTCCAGGCTCAGGTCAGCTGGGAGGCTCCCCGTCAAGGTCTAGCAGGAGGCTGGGGCTGTGTTCTCAACTGAAGCTCGATAGAGGCAGGAGCCATCTCGGAGATCATTCACAAGTATCGGGGCAGTGGTAGGATTCAGTTTGGATGGGGGGGTTTCAGGCCTTTTCTGTCTGTGGGCCGGGACCCTCTGCCAGTTCTTTGCACTAGGGGGTGTCATAGGGAAGGAAGCTCATAATATCTGATATGGCTTCTCCTGAATAGTGGATCAGAGAGACAGAAAGAGGGAGAGAAAGAGAGACAGTGACACACAGAGATAGAAAGATGGGGACGAGAGACAAAGAGAGTAGACACAGACAGAGACAGGGAGACAAAGAGAGAGACAGAGAGACAGGGAGAGACCAAGAGAGATACAGACAGCCAGAGACACAGAGACAGAGAGAGACAAAGACAGAGAGAGAGAGACAGAGACAGAGAGATAGAATGAACACAGGAGAGACAGAACCACACAGAAGTCACAGACTTTTCATTAAGCTGACCGTGGAAGTGACATCCCATCACTCAGCCCTATTCTATTGGTTAGAAGCCAGCCGCAAAGTCCATTCTCATAGAGGAGCGGGGATTACATAGGATGTGTGCCTAGGAAGTGGGAACGCTGGGAGCCGTTGTGGGGGCTGCCCACCACATAGGCTGAGATGACCACCACTCAGGCACTTGGACCTGAGTCTAAACATAACAGGAGGCCCTGGAGGGTTGCGAGCCAGAAGGAGATGATGTCTGAACGTCATTTCATTTCAACCCTCCCTAGGAACACTGGGAAACAGGCAAGAGGGGAAGTGCCTCTCCCAGACGCCCAGCAGACCCAAGCCTCTTTGCGTTGTATTCTCTGCCACAGCCAGCCCTTTCTGTAATCCTTGCACTGCCAAGTCTGTGCAGGAGCTACGTGTGGGAGCAGCCCACGGGATTCACAGACTCTGAAGGGATCTCTAGGTCTATACACCTGATGACATCCCTAGGAAGTAGATGCTAGAATGACCCCCACTACAGAGAGGGACATGAACACAGGAGAGACCCTGAGAGGGGAGGCCCTGAGAGGTGCAGGGTTGTCCAGGGTGACATCACTGGCAAGAAGCAGGAGCGGGACTGAATTCAACTCTGTGTCCTCAAAGCTGGGGCCCTGGTTGCGTCCAGACCTCCCCAGAGGCTGTGGGGTGGACTGTGTCGGTGTGACTGTGTCTGGACAGGGTATGGAGATGGAGAGTGAGCAGTCAGCAGCCCGGGGGGCCCTTAGGAAGGTCTTGTGTGAGGAGGAAGCTTAGGTAAGGAGATCCCAGGAAGTGACCTCACAGAGCCCAATAGAACTTGGAACCCTGGTAACTAGGCACCCACATCCTAAACACAGCCCCCAAGCGAGCTCACTTCTCTAGCACTTGTCTAGAAGGAGCAATATGTTCAGTTGCTGCTTCCCAATGACCAGGGGCCGGAGCCCCAGGAAAGCCCCCAAAGACCGATGCAGATGCTGGTGCCCCTCTCACGGCCGACGGCTCTGGTCGTTTACCCGGAGGGACGGAAAGGTAACACCGGGAGGCCCAGGGAAGGCCATTCCAAACCAGGCTACCACTGTGGTCCCATCTGGGCAGCCCCACATCCCCTCCCCATGTGTGCCTGGAAGGGCGGGTTCATGTGGGTAGACCACCATGAGCAGGAGCAGTCGGTGAGGTGTTAGAAGCCTTGGGGGGTCGGTCAGGTTCAAAGCCCAGGTCAAGGCCGGCTGGGTGGGATGTGGAGTGCGGGGTGGTGCCCTTCTGCCTGAGGTTTATCCCAAGCCCCTGAGGTGTAGGTCTTTCCTCAGGGGTGGAATAATGTGCAGGCACAGGTGTGTGCCTGATCTGGGAGAATTAGGACCAGAGGGCAGAAGCAGCAGCAAGGACAGCTGGGCAGGGCTCTGATGCCTCTGGGACGGAGCCAGTCACTGTCTTTGCAGAGCTCCACGAAGAAGATCAGCGTGGAGCTGGCGGAAGGGGATATTCCATCCATCTCCCCGATGGAGGCGCCGGTGTCCCACAGGCCTGGACCAGCAGCTAACGGGAGACGGTCTGCAGTGACAGTGATAAAACCCTCAGAGCCACCAGAAGACCCAGCTTCAATCCCGGGAGAACCATCATACCCACCATGTCCTGCAGCAGCGCAGGAGGCAGCTGAGGCCCCAGCCTCCGTGCAGGGAGCGCCATGCCCTGCACAGTCTCCTGTAGGAGACCAGGAGGCAGAAGAGGCCCAAACCTCTGTGCAGGGAGGGCCATCCCCTGCACAGCCTCCTGCAGGAGACGAGGAGGCAGCTGAGATCCCTGCCTCCGTGCTGGGACAGACATCTCCTGCACAGACTCCCGCAGGACTCCAAGAGGCAGCTGAGGCCTCAGCCTCTGTGCAGGGAGAGCCATCCCCTGCACAGTCTCCTGCAGGAGAACAGGAGGCAGCTGAGGCCCCAGCCTCTGTGCAGGGAGAGCCATCCCCTGCACAGTCTCCTGCAGGAGAACAGGAGGCAGCTGAGGCCCCAGCCTCTGTGCAGGGAGAGCCATCCCCTGCACAGTCTCCTGCAGGAGACAGGGAGGCAGCTGAGGCCCCAGCCTCTGTGCAGGGAGAGCCATCCCCTGCACAGCCTCCAGCAGGAGAACAGGAGGCAGCTGAGGGCCCAGCCTCTGTGCAGGGAGAGCCATCCCCTGCACAGGCTCCTGCAGGAGATCAGGAGGCAGCTGAGGGCCCAGCCTCCGTGCAGGGAGAGCCATCCCCTGCACTCTCTCCAGCAGGAGAACAGGAGGCAGCTGAGGGCCCAGCCTCTGTGCAGGGAGAGCCATCCCCTGCACAGTCTCCTGCAGGAGACAGGGAGGCAGCTGAGGCCCCAGCCTCTGTGCAGGGAGAGCCATCCCCTGCACAGCCTCCAGCAGGAGAACAGGAGGCAGCTGAGGCCCCAGCCTCTGTGTAGGGAGAGCCATCCCCTGCACAGGCTCCTGTAGGAGAACAGGAGGCAGCTGAGGGCCCAGCCTCCGTGCAGGGAGAGCCATCCCCTGCACTGTCTCCGGCAGGAGACCAGGAGGCAGCTGAGGCCCCAGCCTCTGTGCAGGGAGAGCCATCCCCTGCACAGTCTCCTGCAGGAGACAGGGAGGCAGCTGAGGCCCCAGCCTCTGTGCAGGGAGAGCCATCCCCTGCACAGCCTCCAGCAGGAGAACAGGAGGCAGCTGAGGGCCCAGCCTCCGTGCAGGGAGAGCCATCCCCTGCACAGTCTCCTGCAGGAGAACAGGAGGCAGCTGAGGTCCCAGCCTCTGTGCAGGGAGAGCCATCCCCTGCACAGCCTCCAGCAGGAGAACAGGAGGCAGCTGAGGGCCCAGCCTCTGTGCAGGGAGAGCCATCCCCTGCACAGCCTCCAGCAGGAGAACAGGAGGCAGCTGAGGGCCCAGCCTCTGTGCAGGGAGAGCCATCCCCTGCACAGCCTCCTGCAGGAGAACAGGAGGCAGCTGAGGTCCCAGCCTCTGTGCAGGGAGAGCCATCCCCTGCACAGTCTCCTGCAGGAGAACAGGAGGCAGCTGAGGGCCCAGCCTCCGTGCAGGGAGAGCCATCCCCTGCACAGTCTCCTGCAGGAGACAGGGAGGCAGCTGAGGTCCCAGCCTCTGTGCAGGGAGAGCCATCCCCTGCACAGCCTCCAGCAGGAGAACAGGAGGCAGCTGAGGGCCCAGCCTCTGTGCAGGGAGAGCCATCCCCTGCACAGCCTCCAGCAGGAGAACAGGAGGCAGCTGAGGGCCCAGCCTCCGTGCAGGGAGAGCCATCCCCTGCACAGTCTCCTGCAGGAGAACAGGAGGCAGCTGAGGGCCCAGCCTCCGTGCAGGGAGAGCCATCCCCTGCACAGTCTCCTGCAGGAGACAGGGAGGCAGCTGAGGTCCCAGCCTCTGTGCAGGGAGAGCCATCCCCTGCACAGCCTCCGGCAGGAGAACAGGAGGCAGCTGATGGCCCAGCCTCTGTGCAGGGAGAGCCATCCCCTGCACAGCCTCCAGCAGGAGAACAGGAGGCAGCTGAGGGCCCAGCCTCTGTGCAGGGAGAGCCATCCCCTGCACAGCCTCCAGCAGGAGAACAGGAGGCAGCTGAGGGCCCAGCCTCTGTGCAGGGAGAGCCATCCCCTGCACAGCCTCCAGCAGGAGAACAGGAGGCAGCTGAGGGCCCAGCCTCTGTGCAGGGAGAGCCATCCCTTGCACAGGCGCCTGAAGGAGACAGGGAGGCAGCTGAGGCTAATTTCTGCGGCCTGGGAGAGCTGGCTCAGGACCCTCCCTCATTAGCACCTCCAGTCCCACCTGTTCCACCTACTCCCTTACCACAAATTTCCCTCCCCATCCTCCTAATTGTGTTTCTCTATTTCTTGGTTTCTTTCATTGATTTTTTTTTATTGTTTATATCTTGATTATTTAAAATAAATTTCACTTTCATCTTTTAACAGTTTACTGTTTTTCATTTTAAATTGTACACTTCATGAGCATTAAGTACATGCACAATGCTGTGCAGCCATCACCGCTGTATGTGTTTAGAATATTTCATTCTCCAAAAGAACACCGTGTTCTAAAAGCACTCACTCCCACTTTCTCCCTCAGGCCCTGGCAACCCCTAATCTGTTTTCTGTCACTGTTTCCTTTTTTTTTAAAATCAGTTCAGGATGTTTCCTATAAGTGAAATCATGCCATAGGTGGCCATGTGTTTTCTGCCCATTTCTTTTCGCACGGCCTGATAGGTTTTCCTTTTCTGTTTTTATTTGAAATAGAATTTCTCTAATTTGATAGGAAAATCCCAGATGGAGTCTAGATTTGATGTATCAAAGAAAGCCCTTTCGGTAAATATGTGCATAATCTTGGGGTACAGACTGCTGTTCTAAGTGGGACACCAGAGCCAGAAGCCACACACGAAACGCGTTGCTCTTCCTGCGGCCTAAACAAAAGCAAGAAAGGGTAGAAAGCTGGAAAGACAAACCAAGAGGCAGCTGAGGCCTCAGCCTCCAAGCAGGGAGAGCCATCCCCTGCACTGGCTCCTGCAGGAGACAGGGAGGCAGCTGAGGCTACAGCCTCTGTGCAGGGAGAGCCATCCCCTGCACAGGCTCCTGCAGGAGATCAGGAGGCAGCTGAGGGCCCAGCCTCTGTGCAGGGAGAGTCAAGCCCTGCACAGGCACCTGCATGAGACAGAGAGGCAGCTGAGGCCAAATTCTGAGGCCTGGGAGAGCTGGCTCGGGAACCTCCCTCATTAGCACCTCCAGTCCCACCTGTTCCACCTGCTCCCTTACCACAAATTTCCTTCCCCATCCTCCTAATTGTGTTTCTCTATTTCATGGTTCCTTTCATTGCTTTATTTTATTGTTTATATCTTGATTATTTAAAATAAATTTCACTTTCATCTTTGAACACTTTACTGTTTTACATTTTAAATTGTACAGTTCCTGAGCATTAAGTACATTCACAATGCTGTGCAGCCATCACCGCTGTATGCGTTTACAATATTTCATTCTCCAAAAGAACACCCTGTTATAAAAGCACTCACTCCCACTTTCTCCCTCAGGCCCTGGCAACCCCTAATCTGTTTTCTGTCACTGTTCCTTTTTTTTTTTAAATCTGTTCAGGATGTTTCCTATAAGTGAAATCATGCCATAGGTGGCCATGTGTTTTCTGCCCATTTATTTTCGCACGGCCTGATAGGTTTTCCTTTTCTGTTTTTATTTGAAATAGAATTTCTCTAATTTGATAGGAAAATCCCAGATGGAGTCTAGATTTGATGTATCAAAGAAAGCCCTTTCGGTAAATATGTGCATAATCTTGGGGTACAGACTGCTGTTCTAAGTGGGACACCAGAGCCAGAAGCCACACACGAAACGCGTTGCTCTTCCTGCGGCCTAAACAAAAACAAGAAAGGGTAGAAAGCTGGAAAGACAAACCAAGAGGCAGCTGAGGCCTCAGCCTCCAAGCAGGGAGAGCCATCCCCTGCACTGGCTCCTGCAGGAGAACAGGAGGCAGCTGAGGCCCCAGCCTCTGTGCAGGGAGAGCCATGCCCTGCACAGGCTCCTGCAGGAGAACGAGAGTCAGCAGAGGGCCCAGCCTCCGTGCAGGGAGAGCCATCCCTTGCACAGTCTCCTGCAGGAGACAGGGAGGCAGCTGAGGCCCCAGCCTCTGTGCAGGGAGAGCCATCCCCTGCACAGCCTCCAGCAGGAGAACAGGAGGCAGCTGAGGGCCCAGCCTCTGGGCAGGGAGAGCCATCCCCTGCACAGGCTCCTGCAGGAGAACAGGAGGCAGCTGAGGGCCCAGCCTCTGTGCAGGGAGAGCCATCCCCTGCACAGTCTCCTGCAGGAGACAGGGAGGCAGCTGAGGTCCCAGCATGACCCTTTGAAGGAATGGAAAGAAAGTCAAAAGGGCTAAGGGTCAAAACAGTGTAGACAACACTATTGGTCACCTCTCCAGTAACTATTCCATCTCCTCTTCCTCACTCCTAACAGAATCACACTTGGGTTCCAGCAGCCACCCTCCTCCACACATAGTCATGTGCTTTAGAGGAAGACGACTCCATTCTTGATTTTAGGAAGTGGATACGTTGAGACTTAAGTCAGTCATGGCCACCTCTTTTCTCCCTGCCAGTGATTAGTTAAAGAATGGCATGAGTGAAAGCAGGAAAAGAAGTTATTACATGCTCTAAACAAGAGATGGTAGTTTGGACCAGGGAGTTGTCAATGGAGATAGAGATTTGCACGGAGAAATAAGGTAGAGCAACGTGTACAGGAGGTCTCCTAGGTCTTAGGCAAATAACGACCAATCTTTTCCATATAGTCAAAGCCAGAGAAATATTTTTTAAAAATTAAGAGTCTTATGTTATTCTTAATATATTTCACTTAAATAAATCTAATTAGAACTATTCAAGGATCATACCTAAAACATATCTCATCCTCATGCAGGATACTGGCTTCAGAAGTTCATGCAAACTTATCAAGAATGAATGAGGCTAACTAGATTTTGTCTTACAATACAAATCAATGTTTTCTAAAATTCTAACTTATAATTAACAATCCTGCCTACAAATAACATCAATTTCTGAATATCATTTATTTTGCCTTGCCTGCTTCAAAAAATGATTTAAGCTAGCAAAATGTCCAAATCAATTAAAAGCCAAGCCAAGAATAAAGTAGTCCAAGGATTTCTGACCACTCTTGTGTTATCTAAAAATAATTCCAGAGAAATTACATGGAGGTACCTAATGAATTATGCTCATCAAATTTATCAAATTAGGTCTCATAACAACAGTAATGAAGGTTCCTATTACACATACCAACAGACCCAGGCAAAAATATAACCTACCTTGACAAGTTGATGAAGTGCCATTTCTTTCAGAAGGTGGTGTACTTGGACTGTTGAAATGACGTGAAGCTCCTCAGTCCTCGCCATCGTTTGTAACACTCTTTGAGCGGCACGTACGACGACGTGACAACGGCACTTCAGCTTTTTCGCTTAAGCTTTCATCCGCTGGCTTCCCTCAAAGTGAAAGAACCTCTATTCATAATATTTCTAATTAAACAAACATTCATCATCCTCTGCAGCTAGAGTGAGCAACCACTCGAATTTGCCCAGGATTGGGAGGTCCCCCAGGCTGTAAGATTTTCAGGGCTAAACCTGGGAAAGTACCTGGCAAATCTGGACAAGTTGGTCACCCTATCTGTAGCATCAAATTAGGACAGGAGAGAAACACTTATGCTGTCAGAGACATTTATAGAGAAATTATCATCAACTTACATAACTTACAAAAAGATAATAGTCAAAGATTAATAATGTAATAAAGGCACAACCACTTGAGTATTCGTTTATATTGAGATTCATTAAAATATCAAGCAGGGAGGATTAAAAGAAAGACCAAAAGTATATTCTTAGTTACTGCTATTTCCTTAAATGAATCATTCTGGATAAAAAGTACTTTATTATATTTTTTTCAAGTCCCAATAATCAAGCTGAATATATCAACCACATACTTACACGAAGAAGAGACTGTCGCCACGCTAAAGCAGCACAAAGTAAGACTAAGCTTTTCCCACTTCCTGTAGGGCTCTCCAACAAACAATGCTGCTTACTTTTTAATCCTCGGACAATCTATTGACACAAAAACAATAAAAACAAAATCAGTAAACAATTTACTTCATTAGGGTCTGTCTGCATCACAAGTACAAACACAACAAGCAGTTGTGTTTTCTCGTTGATGCAAGGCCCAGCATGAAGTAGCACGGCCCTTCCTCACCTCGGAGACAGGCTGTCCCACTGCTGCTTCGTGCTCCTCTACCAGGACTCCTTGGCTACTTTATCCCTGCTTGTGGGCCCACGTGACCTCTGGATCCTTTTCTGCCGTGAGGAATCATTCCGGTCCTTGTCCCTTGGCTGGCTGTTTATGCGGCTTGTTTCTCCTCTTGTCTGTGTGTCTCTTCTACAGACATGTGGTTCGGTTTGTTTCTGGGTAAAATGGCCTTGAGCAAATGAACTAAGAGGAGACCAGAGGGGAGAATTTGGGCTCGTTATTATCTGTGATGGGCAGATAGTTAAGTTTGGTAGTGGGCCATTACGCGTTCTCAGGTGGTTGTATCGCTATACTGACACTTAAGAGAGGCGGCACTGGGCCGGCCCCGTGGCTTAGCGGTTAAGTGCGCGCGCTCCGCTACTGGCGGCCCGGGGTTCGGATCCAGGCGCGCACCAACTCACTGCTTCTCCGGCCATGCTGAGGCCGCGTCCCACATACAGCAACTAGAAGGCTGTGCAACTATGACATACAAGTATCTACTGGGGCTTTGGGGAAGAAAACAAAAAGGAGGAGGATTGGCAATAGATGTTAGCTCAGAGCGGGTCTTCCTCAGCAAAAAGAGGAGGATTAGCATGGATGTTAGCTCAGGGCTGATCGCCCTCACAAAAAAAAAAAAAAAAAGAGTGGTGGCACCTTGTAGTAAGATGAGCATAAGCTGTGGGGTTGAGAGGGAAACGGGTGAGAATTGCAGCTCTCCTGTTTATTGGCTGTAACCAAGTTACTTAGCTTCTCTTAGCTCAGTTTCCTCATATGTTAAATAGGAATAGTGATGCCTACGTGGTAGAGTTAAGATTAAATGAGATAATATATGTGCTTATCAAGATAACTCAATGTGCTATTGGAACGTAGGTAAGTTTTTAAGACATAATTGTTATTTTTGTTATGATGCTTAGTGATTGTACATGTAAATGTAACAGAGAGGATTTTTATCCAGTTTGAAACTCTAAGTGGTTTAAGTTCTTTTGTACAAAGACGTAAGAGATATATAAAACTGTCATTATGATAAGTATGTAAGATCCTCCCCAAAATTGTAATCAACTGTTACATAGAGATAGTTACTATGAAAAACAGAACCAGAAGGAGGGAGGACACAGGAGGATAAAAATATATATATATGTGATTCGTACATCATAACCCTTGGCATGTCAGATAAATGGGCTCAAAAGTAATGGGAAATTGGGAGAAAGCAGTGTCTGAGATTTCTGCAGCCAGTTCCAACCAGTCCGATTGTGCTAAGTGAAAACTGTCCTTCATGACTTGAGCTCTAAGTTGTACATATTATCTTAGGAGGCTCAGGGGTGGCGGGTGGCGTGTATCTTTAAGATTAAGCATGACTTTGGTAGGAATAGAACTTTAGTCCTAACCTGCACGTAAGGGGGTTGATGATACCAAATACATTTGGTGTGTATTTTTAATGTGCTGTCTGCCCTGTCTTCAGCAGAGATTCTGCCTTGCTCTAAATTAACAGGCGTCTCTCTGGGGTCCACCCTCCGCGTGGGATCCTCTTAGAAGGAGGCCCATCTTGGAAGTACGCCGGAAGCCCCCAGACTTGAGTTCTAGGCTCCGTGGTCCTCGTCCACCAGGCTGTGACTGCCTGGCCTCACTGTGATGGAAATGGAAGATGAATTATCTTCAGCCCCGCATTGTGTTTTGAAGTTCAAACCAGGATTAGCCGACCCTGGAGGCGATTTTAAGCAAGCGTCTTCATGTGTTCCTTTTATCTTAATGTTTGTCACTAAAGTGTTGGGAAAACTCTGTTCCTATCTGTCATTCATATAAAAGATCTGATAGCCCCACTTCTGATCATTGAAACCCCTCAAGACCTCATTAAATTAGAACTCCATCTGTCCAGATCGGAGTGAAGAAATTCCCTCGCTGCTTCTCCATCACTCCCTCCACCTCCCTCTTTCTTCCTTGGCTCATCTTACATAGATGGCACCCCTAAAGCTTTGGATTTTTTTCAGTACAACTAGTTTCTAACTTGCACATTTGGATTTCAGCCTGCCTTTTCAAAGCAAATGATGGCCACAGACCCCTCGAGCAGCTGCCACAGGGGCTGTGTTCCCCTCTCTCCCCTTTCCAGATAGCTTTCTACTTTCTTTCTGCCCCATCAGCTCGAGGATGGCTGAGAATAACAGTGACTTAATATCTATGGGTTATAACTGGTGATAGGTCCCAGAGCACTTGACGTCTTTCATCTCCTTTAGTCCTCACAGCTCCCATTTTGCTCATGAGAAAGTAGGAGACTTCCAAGGGTTACATCATAGTTCCCAGGTCACATAGCTCATGACCCCAAATCCAGTGATGGTTTGACTCTAAAATGCTCCCTGTCGGGACAAAAGGGAAGAGCCGTCTGGTCTGCCTCCTCCCCACCTCCCCAAGCCATGGGAATACCTACCACCAGTTACTTGGGGTTCCAGATAGCAGAGCTTCAGTAAGGAATATGCAGTACAGTCCCCCAGGCTGATTGCATCTCCTGGGAGAAACGTCATAAGAGCTAAGTTAGGTTTTATGGCACCAAATTAAATGAGATAATACGTGTAAAAGAACTTTGTAAAACTTTTCCAGTGCTTTGTGCTGTGGCCTGGGGATCTAACTGCTTTTCAATGGAAACACTGAATTTTTGTAATATGGTATTTAACATCCTCTCTTGTGCTTTTTAAAACCAATATCCTCATGAACTATCAGGTCACTTGAATTGGCTTGACACAAGCGTGCATGATCTTTGCTTACAAGAGCGACAGCTTAAGCGTAGTCTCCCTTCACTTCTTGGCAGCGCCCCATCATCTCCATCTGCTGGGGACACCGGGACTCGTGGCTGCTGATGGCATCAGGACCAGCCCTGTACGTGGTCCGTGTGGAGCACCGCGTGTCCGGCCTGCAGCTGCTGTGCCAGCAGGCCATTGCCAGCGCCCTGCGAGAGGACAAGGATGTCAGCAAGCTGACCCCGCCCCCCCGCCTCTGCTCCCACCTCCCCACTGCCTTCATCCCCACCATCAAGGTGAAGCCCTTCCACTCACCTTCTCCTCCTTCCTCACTCGTGCTGGCTGCCTGTTCCCGAAGGCTCGCCAAGAGGAGGGCCGAGACAAGGAACACAGGCGAGAGTCCCAGAGCAGGAGCACAGAAGTCACGTCTGCTCCTCTGCAAGATGAAGGTGTGCGGCTCCGCAAAGTCCCACCTCGGTCTCCCACGCGCGCAGTCTGTCCCTAGCATCACCCTTAGTGTCCACAAGAGAGTCACCTTGTGTGATAGGCATTAGCTTTCTCATGGCAGAGGCAGTATCCCGAGCGTGGCTGCCGTTGTCGTCCTGATGATCAGTCTGCCTTGTTCAGTCCTGACTCCCTGGCAGATGCTGCCGTTATCCCCTCTTGAGAAAGCAGGAAACGCGTTCTTAGAAGTGAGGGACTTGCTCTGTGGCTCGTTAGGGGAACGGTCAGGATGGGACCCTGTCAATCCTGGGGCCTGCTCTCCTCATCACTGTGCGGAGGGGCGGCCCTCACCCAGCCCTCGCTGTCAGCGTCCTCTATGCTGACTGGAGCTTGAGAACTGGTCTGTCGCTATGGTGGTATGTGGACTGGACCTGCCTGTGGCTGTTCCAGTGTGGGTTCCCCGTTCCCTCTGGCCCTCCGCACGTAGGTTGCTTCCTGTGTTCTCTTTTTTGTTTTCTGTCTCTGCTTCTAAGTATCAGATTGACTTCTTGGTTAATTTTTTCCTAAAACATCCGAGTTTTAGAATCTGTTGTGATATTTTCTTCAAGTTGCTTTACACTCTTGGTTCCACACCAGTGATTCTGGACCCTGGCTGCTCGTTAAAATCGCCTGGGGAGTTTTTAGAACACACACGTGCCCAGGCTCACCCCCACAAGATTCCAGTTCCATCGTCTGTGGTGGGATCCGGGCTGAGGTCTCTGAAAGCTGCCAGGAGGTTGTGACGTGCGCCCAGAGTTGGGCGTCATTGTCCCGCACCGCAGAGTTAACCCTCCCCGAGCCGCCAGCCAGTGCTCCGCCAGGGTAATCAGTGATGTGCACGCTCTTTTCTCTCCACGTCCTGCCTCCAGCCCCCGATTCCGGACCCCGACAACACGCGCGACTTTGTCAGCTACCCCTCGGCCGGCAACGAGCGTCTGCACCGCACCGTGAAGCGCACAGAGCGCGGCCCGGAGGTGGGCGGCCCGTGCCACACGCTCTGCCTGGAGCACCCGGGCGGGCTCGTGCGCGTCCTCGAGGGGCGGCGCGTCAGCCAGCTGCGCCGGAGCTCGTCATCACGGACCCGCGCTCAGACAGCAACGCAGGGGGGCGCCTCGCCAGGGACTGCAGACCCCTCTGGGGGGTGCGGACTGGTATTCCTGACTGCCCACGCACAGGTAACGCCTATCTGTGAACGTTTGGCTAGCGTGGAACATCCCTGAAGCTACTCCGTTTCCAAAATCCTGCTGAAGTTACCGATTCCCTAAGTGGACTTTCCCACGGGTTTTTAAGAGCGCTCCTGAGGCTCCGTGTGGCTGGGGCTGTGGGGGGAGGAGACATCGGCTGTCATCAAGGGGAGGCTGGCGCGGGTCTTTTGGGAATGGCAGCCTCCTCTTTCAGTTATTTGTCAGGTATCCACTGAGGGCCTGAATGTGCTGTTGAGACCGTCAAAACAGTAGTGAGATGCCGTCGCTGCCCCCCAGAGCGAGTGACAGGATTAAACGCTTCAGACCTTCAGCCTGCTCCTCAGCCTCCTGCGGGGATCCTGCTTCTGCGCTCGCTAAGCCACCCTTAGCTGCTTTTTAGCTGATGACCAAGGAGACTTTCTTGCTGGTCCGTAAAGATTTCGCATGACAGTCACTCCCTCCTTCTAAAGACTCTCCTATGCCAATCTTCATGACTCCGTTGCCGTATTCAGGGGGCTCACTGCACACCTCTCTCTGGGACCCTAGAGTGTGAGCCTCCAGGGAAGGGACTTTGCTCTTTTTGTTTGTAGTCACTGTGGAAGCTTGTGGCCTCTGTCAGCAGTACCTGCCGGCTCAAACGTTCCCCCGCCTCCCTGTGAAATCTTGCCCGTCACCTAGAGCAGAGCGAGCAGCTGTCCCCTCTGTGCCCATCGCCCCTCAGTCAGTTGAGCTGCTGGTATCCCTCGGGGCACACAGTCCCTGAATCCTGAGGGCCCGGAGGGAGGGAACTGAGTCATCTTTGTACCCCCAGTGCCTGGTAAGCGCCTGACCGTGGGACAATGTGGGTTGAATTAGATTTGTTTTCATTAGTTCATACTTGTTCTCTCCACTTCCCATCTCCTGTTCCCTCTCCCGCCCATTAGACTGGCCTCTCCCCCGGTCCCTGAAGCCGCTGCACCGTGTAGCATCACCAGTTAGCCGAGTGTCACGTGCAATGGGCTTTTTCAACCTTGGCCTCAATTGCCCACCTCAGTATTTTACAGTCGATCCACTTGCTGTCTGCTTTTCTTTATTGGAATGCTCCGCATCTGTAGCAACATTCTGCTGTCAGTGTTACCGTGTAAAATTGAAAGCAGTGAAACTATACTTTAAAAATTGGATATTAGTCAGTTATTTCGTCTTTTGAGTCATGTGATGACCTGGGACCAAGAGCAGGGAGAGCGAGAAGAATTGGAGGCTGGTAGGAGGCAGGTGGAAAGGAGGGAGAGGGAAGATTCAGAAGGAAGGAAGGCAAAGTGAGAGAAGCCAGAGAGCAGTGCACATGAACTTAGAAGGAAGTTGCAGTTTCAGGGGAAGAGAGAAGACAGGAGCCATGGCGGTTAGAGATGACTGATGGGGGGACTTGGGAAAGGTCCTGAACCTGAGGGCGCATCGCCGGTTCTCAGCGGGGTCGTTGTCTCTAAGGTTCCTCCCGTGTATGCAGTTTTATAAAACCTATGCTCGGATTCAGTGTTGACGGGAACTTATGTGAAGAGCTTGCTTCTGTTCCCCCGCTCCGGTGCGTCAATTTCCCACTGAAGAACAGGACAGAAGCAGCGGGGGCTGTGCTGTAGGGACAAGGCTGCAGCCTCCTAAGACCTTGCTTGCGTGGACCTGACCTGAACGTCCCAGGGCCTGCTTCTCCGTAGTGGTCACATTTGTCAGCTCCTCCCAACACAGGCTGGCCCGGTTGCTAACAGGCCTGTGGGGAAGGAGGTGTTGTGTTTTTATAATGAAAAAGTTGTAAAGCAAAGCAGATAGGCGGGACGTATTGAGTGCCTGCCTTGTACACGGTCCTCGAGTCTCCTGTGGTTGTGAAGCAGTGCCGGGGCATCTCTGCTTTCAGGGAGTTCATGATCCCTTTTGGGTGAAAGACAACTTAACACTTGAAAAGTTCAATAAAAAAGTCAAGATTTAAATACCTCGAGACGAAAATAGACGATGTGTCACAAGGCAGAACATGACTAATTGCCAACCGAGTGGTAGATGTAACCTGGTTCAGAGAGGAGAGGGTTCCTGACTTTGAGAAGCCAGGACTTGCTCATCGTGAGAAGCTGATGAACTCTCTCAGTCCTCCATGTCGTCGTTTCTCAGATGTGGTCCATGGGCCACCTTCCCGCAGATCTCCTGGGAGACTTACTTGAATCCAGGTTCCTAGGCCTGCCCCTTAGATTGGTTCAGCACGTTGGGGACGATGCCTAGAGATCTGCAACTTAGTGGGGGCCCCAGGGGATTGCTATGCTCTGAAGTTTTGATCCCCTGTTGTAAATGTCCCCCAAGTAACTTAACAAATGTGTTTCTCAGAATTACCAGTGTGTGTTTTTATAATAGATAGCATGAATCCCAATAATTTTTGTTTAGCAAAAGTTCACAAATTTTCCAAAGGAAATCTTTAGTCAGAGCTTGCTATGGACTGAATTGTGTCCCCCCCAAAATTCACATGTTAAAACGCCAATCCGCAATGTGACTGTATTTGGAGATAGAGCTTTTAAGGAAGGTGGGGTCCCAATTGGATAGGATTGATGGCCTTATAAGAAAAGGAAGAGGGAGAGCTGTCTCTCGACACGCACGCGTACACTGAGGAAAGGCCACGTGAGCACACAGCAAGGTGTGCATCCACAAGCCGAGACCCCAGCCAGGCTGGCACTCTGACCTTGGGGCCTGTCAGCCTCTATTATCGCGTGAGCCAACTCCTTATGATCTCTCTCTCTTTTTCTGTATGTGTGTGTATATGTATTTGCCTCCTATTGGTTCTGTTTCTCTGGAGAACCCTGACTAACACAGATTTTAGTACTAAGAAGTGGGGAACTGCTGTAACAAATACCTATAATGTGGAAGCAGCTTTGAAACTGGGTCATGGGTTGAGGCTGGAAGGGTTGTGAGGTACACATTAGAAATATGGATATTAGGGCCATGTCTGGTGAGGTCTCAGACAGAAATGAGGAACATGTTATTGGAAACTGGAGGAAGGCGATCCTTGTTGTAAAGTGGCACAGAACTTGGCTGAACTGTGTTCTAGTGTTTTGTGGAAGATAAAACTTGCAAGCAAATGAAATTGGATATTTGAGAGATTTCTAAGTAGTTTTGGAGGATTGGCTTGGTTCCTCCTAACTGCTTATAGTAAAATGAGAGAGGAGAGAGACAGACTGAAGAAGGAATTGTTAAGCAAAAAGGAACCAGAACTTGGAGATTTGGAAAGTTCTCAGCCTGTCCATACTGGCCAAGATGAAGGACGGCTGTTGACTTCCTGGATTTGACAGGACGGGATGATGGAGCTGGTCGGCTAGGAACATGCACTATTCTTCAAGAGGGAAAAATGACCCCAAAAGCGATTCAGAGGTCATCAGGGCCACTGCCTCAATTTTAGCAGGCCAGACAGCCTCCACCCGGAGACTTGAGGACAAGACCCCAGCCCCGCAGAGCCGTGGGGACCCTCACCTCGAGCTGTGGGGTGACACTGCCACCCCAGTGGGCCTGGAGGGCAGAGTATTGAACCAAAGAGGGTTATTCTCAAGCCTTAAGGTCTAGAAATTCGCCTTACTAGGCTTTGGACTTGCCTGGGGCCCTTCTCTCCTGTGTCTCCCTTTGGGATGAGAATGTCACCCTGTGCCTGGCCCGCCGCCGTCTTGTGTGTTTTGAAAGCACGTAACTTGTCTGGTTTCACAGGTTCACGGCTGGAAGGGAGTTTTGCCTCAGTGTGAGTCGTATCTCGGCTCTCACCCATTTCTGATTGAGGTGATATTTAGATGAGACTCTGGATTTTAGACATTAGCGTTAATGCTGGAGTGAGTTAAGACTTTTGGGAGTGTTGGGATGGAATGAATGTATTTTGCGTGGGAGAAGGATATGAATGAGGGGGCAACCAGGGGCGGAATATATGGACTGAATTGTGTCCACCCCACAAGTTCATATGGTGAAGCTCTAACCCCCATGTGACTGTATTTGGAGACAGGGCTTTTAGGGGGTGATTATGGTTAAATGAAGCTATAAGGGTGGGATCCTAATCCAGTAGGATTGGTGACTTTGTAAGAAGAGGAAGAGGGATCTCTCTGCACACACACACACACACGCTGAGGAAAGCCCACCTGAGGACACAGTGAGAGGGTGGCCGTCTGCAGGCCAGGAAGACAGCCCTCACCAGAATCTGGCATGTCAGCACCCTGATCTCGGACTTCCAGCCTCCCAAACTGTGAGAAATAAATTTCTCTTGTTTAAGCCACCTGGTCTGTGGTATTTGGTTATGGTAGCCCAAGCAGACTAAGACAGAACTTTTATTTGAAAGCTTTGAAACTGTGCTTAAAGATTTTTTTAAAATTCTAAAAAGATACCTGATTTGGGTTGTGTGTTTTGAAAAGGCCTCAACTCAGATGAAATAAGCATATTCTTGCAAACTGACAAAACTGGGATGTGAAGCCCCAAACAGTACAGTTCAGCCTTCTGTTCTCAAAGAGGAATCTCAACTTACATTTTTCTACAACTTGTATGTTTCTTCCAGAATTTTCATGATAAATTAATGACATAGAATCTCTAGAAATAAGAGGTACAGATGTCCATCACCCCCAGGCTCCCTGGGTCTTACTCTGACGTGCTGCACTGAATTTCTAGTTGTTGACGACAGGGAGCAGAGTGATGAGCCTCCAAGTGTGTAACTGTAACACTGAACAAGCAGGACTTGGGGCTTGTCTCAGAAAGCAACTCCCTTCTTCTCACGCCGCCCTCTTTAAGTCCGTTCTATGGGGAAGTCCTTCTGCTCCTGGGCAAGTGGTTCTCAGCCCTGGCTGCTCATGGGAATCACCGGGGAGCCTTAAAAATCGACAGTGCCCGCGTCCACTCCCAGGATCCTGCTGCAGTTAGTCTGGGGTGCAGCCAGGCAGCAGGGAGAGACCTCGTTTTTCTTTCAGGAAGTATTTATCCAGTCTCTGCGTTGTTCTGGTCTCTAGAGTTACAGCAGGAGGCGAGACAGGCAACTCTCCTTCCACTAGTTGGGGAGACAGACAATAAAATAAAAGTGGTTATGAATGCTATGCCCCCCTAAATTCATATGTTGTAATCCTGATGCCCAGTGTGATGGAATTAGGAGGTGGGGCCTTTGGAGGTGATTAGGTTATGAGGACGGAGCCTTTATAATCATGAGATTATTGCCTTATAAAAGTGGCTCCAGAAAGTAGCCCCTTCTGCCATGCGAGGACACAGCAAGAAGTCAGCCGTCTGCAACCCCAAAGAGGGCCGTGACCAGAACCCCACCATGCGGGCACCCTGATCCCGGAATTCCATCCTCCCCACTGTGAGACGTAAATTTCTATTGTTTATAAGCCATCCAGTCTGTGGTATTTTGGTATAGCAGCCCACACAGACTAAGACGTGAGTAAAGGAAAAAAGCAAAGGGTATGACATCCAGCAATTACAAAACCCCGGCATCAGCAAGTCGATCAGGAGTTGAGTGGACAATACATTACTGAATTTCCTCAGGTCGGTGAACTGGCTCTGTGCTCGTGAACACAGGGGAAGCGTTCTGTGGGCTTAGATGCATTTTGGAATCGTGGCCAAGCTTCCTTTGATCTAGGGCTCCTAAGTTAAATAATGTAAAGCACTGCTTGGGCCGTGTGAATTAAGCCTTTTTATTTGATGGAACTCAGATGCACACCACTCCAGCTTGCTGGATTCACGAGTCGTGCCTTCTGATTCAGGAAGTAGTTGATGAAGAGGCCGATGTAGTAACACTGATCGGGCGTCAGCTAGTCTCCTTCCAAGTAGCACGCCAAGTTGTTCTGCTCTGCCTCCAGGGCCCTCAGAGAGGCCCTGTTCACAGATGTCACCTCCACACAGATGTCACCTCCACGTGTTCAGAAACAGAGATTAGTTTGGATTACAAACTCATTCTTTCAAATGTAAACAGCCCTTTTGAATGGTAAAATCGCTCATAGTCTATAAATTATTTCATTGTGATTGAATGATGCAGCTTTTTTATTGCCTGGCAAGGCTCTTGGAGCCTTGAGGGAATGAGGCTTTTGTCAGCAAAACAAAGTGATTTTGAAGAATGAGGTACTTCCAGTGAGGGCAGACCTGGGGTGGGGCAGAGCAGGGTTTGGGTGGTGAAGGGATGTGAGGGGGTGTGAGGCTGTGTGAGGAAGGCAGCAAAGGAGAAGGGGTTTTGAGGAGGATGTTAAACATGGACTTCATCTACTCTGCAGTTTTGTGATGGCCCCGTTGCTGTGTCTGTCATCTTCTGCCTTGGGGCCTCTAATCTTCTACCTAATGGCCAACTGACAAGGTTGTTTTGAGTGGCTTCCACGCAGGCACCCTCAGGAGAACCCAAAGCTCCCACTGAAAGTCCTGCCACACAGGTCTTCTTCCAGCCGTTGCTCGAAGCAGGCAGGCACCTCTAGCAGGTGGGATAGCCACCCCCTGCCCCCCCACAAGCATCCTTGTGGCGGTTCCAGGAGACGGTTCTGACACGCCAGACATAAACTTCTCGGAGTCCCTGAAATGGAGCCGACTCTGCCAGGTCTTGAGTCCAGAGCAGGCCCAGAACCAACAAGGGCCTTCCCCGGTCCCAGGGCAGAAGCAGGTTCTGGGGGAGTCAGTGAGTCAGCAAGCCCCTTGCCCAGCCTGGGTTCCCAGGCTGCCCGTGTGAACCCAGATGGAGCCTGGTGTGTGGTGAGGCACAATAGTGCGGCCGTTTTGTTGCCAGGTTTGGCACAGCAAACAGTGCCAGACTGTTGTACATTCCAGAGGCATTAAAATTCCACGCCCATTTGCTAACCGTAGAAGTAATGGACTACTTTTGCTTAGAAAATATAATGGCATAAAAATGTAAAAGGAAGACAATGCTCTGCTCCTTTCTGTTTCAACCTGTAGACTTCAAACGGTGGCCTAGAGGGTCAGGCTGTCCTTAGTTCCTAGTAATGATCGTCGTGAGGGTCTAACTGATGTCACTTCCCTAAAATCTACTGGTTGGTATCTTACCCGATGAAATCTATGGAAACAGCTTGATTTCTACCATGATCGACAGCTGCAACTGCTCAGACTCCAGTGACATCGAACTGAGTGACGACTGGGCTGCCAAGAAATCTCCCAAAATCTCCCGAGCTAGCAAATCACCCAAACTCCCAAGGTAATCTTGGTCTGTAGGGGCGTCCTCCCTTTTTGAGCCTCTGGAGGTGTGTCTGTGTTGTGTCTGCAGCAGAATCCCATTAACCCACACCAGAGGAGCATAGCAAGAGGCAATCCAAGTCTGTCGTCTGGAAGATCTGCCTGTGATAATTATAGCTTTCCTTTACTCTTCCCTTCAGGACAGCAAAAGATCCCCAGGAAGAAGTTTGCTGAACCCTCAGAACTTCTAGGGGTCAGCACTGGTGGTGGGTGGCAGGGGTGGCCGTAGCTTTCTGGCTTACTTGTTTTTATTTCTGGTCTGAGAACAGTAAGACAGAGGTTTTACAGTGTATGTAGTGTGTTGAAAGGAATACTGAATTAAATGCCTTTGATGCTGTAATTGGAAAAAATAGTATTCTAAAAAA
This sequence comes from Diceros bicornis minor, assembly GCF_020826845.1. Classification (NCBI taxonomy): domain Eukaryota; kingdom Metazoa; phylum Chordata; class Mammalia; order Perissodactyla; family Rhinocerotidae; genus Diceros; species Diceros bicornis. The sequence continues at coordinate 6,120,037 of NW_026691429.1, forward strand.
AATGTTTGGGGGGCCAGCCCAGTGGTATAGCGGTTAAGTTCATGTGCTCTGCTTTGGCAGCCCGGGGTTCACAGGTTCGGATCCCGGGCACAGACCAATGTGCCGCTTGTCAAGCCATGCTGTGGTGGCGTCCCATATAAAGTAGAGGAAGATGGGAACAGATGTTAGCCCAGGGTATCTTCCTCAGCAAAAAAATAAAGAAGAGGATTGGCATCAGATGTTAGCTCATGGCTGATCTTCTTCACACACACAAAAAATTTCTATCCTAAGGGTTTGGCCTAAAGAGTGGCAAAAAGCTAAAAGCAGATGGAAGGGCCTGCCGTGTCATAGATAAAAATCCCTGCCTTGCTCGTCCTGACCCTGCCACCGAGGGCTCTGTAACCTCAGAATGTAATGTTGATCCATGACTTGGAGACCAGTTTCCTTGTCTATGAAGTTAAAGGGTGGAGCAGATCTTCACTAAGATCCTTCTAGCTCTAAAATTCTTGATGCTGTGTGAAATGAAGGTCTAATGTACGTGCAGATACGTACCTGCCCAGATTGTAAACACATAATGCATTGTGCAGTTGGTAAACCAGTGTATTCACCACCCAGTTGAAGATAAAGAATATTTCCATCATCCCGGAAAGTTCCCTTGTACTTTTTCCCATTCGACACCCACTCCCTAAAGTAATCACCGTTCTAACTTCTGTCAGCATAGATTAGTTTTGCTTCCTCTTGAGCTTCATATAAATGGTGTCAAACCACATGTCCTATTTTCTTATTTGGCTTTTTTTAATCAACATAATGATTGTGAGACTCATTCATGTTGTTGCATGTATCAACAGTTTTTCTTTTTTGCTCTGTGGAATTCCATTGTAATGAATATACTACAATTTGTTTATTCTGTTTACCAATTGAATGTTTGGTAGTTTCCAGTTTGGGGCTATCATGAATAAAACCATTGTAGACATTCTTCTACAAGACTTTCTATGGACGTATGCACTCGTTTATCTCAGGTATATGCTTAGGAGTGTGTTGTAGGGCCACGGGGTAGACGTATGTTCAACTTTATTGGAAACTGCCAAACAGTATTCCAAGGTGCCTGTTGTACCATTTTAAATTCCCACCAGCAGTATATGAGAGTTCTAGCTGCTTCCATCCTCACCTACAGAGTATTGTCATCTTTTAAAAATAATTTTATCCATTCTGGTAGGTGTATAGTGGTATCTCATGGTAGTTTAATCCTAATATCTTCAATGATTGATGATGCTAAGCAGCTTTTTATGTTTATTGGCCATTTGGATATCTTCTTTTGTGAAGTGTCTGTTCAAATCTTTTGCTCCTTTTTTTTTTTGTGAGGAAGACCAGCCCTGAGCTAACATCCGATGCCAATCCTCCTCTTTTTGCTGAGGAAGATTGGGCCTGGGCTAACATCCATGCCCATCTTCCTCTACTTCATATGGGACACCGCCACAGCATGGCTTGATAAGCAATGCGTCGGTCCACACCTGGGATCCAAACCTTTGAACCCCGGGCCACCAAAGCGGAGCACGTGAACTTAACCACTACACCACTGGGCCAGCCCCTTGCCCATTTTTTATTGAGTTGTTTTTCTCTTATTTAGAGTTGTAGGAGTTTTCATGTATTCTGGCTATGAATCCTTTAGCAGATATATGGATTGCTGTATAGTCTAACGTGAATTTCTTCTTTTATGATTAGCACTTTTCGTGTGCTCTTTAGGAAATTCTTTTGTCCTGTTTTGTCTACCCTAAGATCATGAGACATTCTTCTGTTCTCTTCTACAAGCTTTATAGTTTTAGCCTTCACACTTAAATCTCGGATTAATTTTACACCTCAGATTAATTTTTGTGTATAGTCTGAGTTAGGGGTAAACGTTCATTTTTTTCCCATATAGATATCCAGATATCCAGCAATCTGTTCGATTTATTTTTTTCATCTTTATTCTAGGCTTGTTAAAATTGCAAATAAAATTATGAACTTTTCTACACTTCTACAGTGTTTTGGCTTTTCTCATTGCTTAAGGAGAAGAGGACATTTAATACATAAGCAACCAAATCTTTCACCTGTAAATGTCCCTGGAAAACTCCTGGATGTTGCGGTCTCTGGAGCTGGTCCTCTTTCCTTCCGTCTTTCTCAGTGTTGAGTGCCCCTACGCAGCAGCCAGGCCAGTTGTCCTCGCTCAGAGCTTTAACCAGCTCGGTCCCCCTGTCCTCCCACACTTTGGGAGCCCTAGGTGTCTTATCAAGCTCTCAAGCAGTATCTGTGAGGCTTAATGCTTTTCTTTCATGGAACGTCATCAACCTTACCATATTCACTTTTATAACACTCTCTTTGGGGTAGACTGCCATTAAACACGTGTGTCCCCATGTTATAAACAAAGGAACTGAGGACCAGAGATATAACATAGGATCAAAAGGCAGCAGAAAAACTTAAATCCACTGATTTGATGTCAATATTGCACGGGGGAGATGCTAGGTAAGTCTGTTGAAATCCCAGCACTGTGTTAGGAACTATAACGCCATTGTGGACTTAGGTGAGGAACGCCTCTTCCACCTGCCACTTTCCTCAGGACGAATTTTGCAGACCCCTGGCAGAAGACATGTGGACGATTCCAAACTTACTATTAGTCAGTAGAAAGTTTTCAGTAGAAAGTTAATTCTCTGAGGTTCTTTACAAATGAATCACTCGATTGAACCTCACTATATTGTTGAATATATATTATTCGATATGCAGTTCTGTCCTTCTTTCCTCGTGTTCATAAGGCAGAAGCAGGCGGGCGGGGCCTGGGTAAATTAAGGGACGTGGCCCCTGGGAGTGGCACATCCACGGTGACTGGTGGACAGTGAAGGGAGTGCCAGGAGTGCAGGCGCCGTCCCCACCGGGGCGCCTGACCCTCGGGGCCTTGCCTCCGCAGGATCAACATTGAGGCTGGGAAGTCCCCCAAGCTGTCCCGGGAGGCACAGGAGATCTCCAGGTCTCCACGGTTGCCGATGCGCAAGCCCTCCATTGGCTCGCCCAGCCTGACGCGAAGAGAGTTTCCCTTTGAAGACATCACTCAGGTAGTGTCGGCTTTCGGGTGGTCCCCCGATCCAACGCTCCGCTCCCCTCCTTAGTGTGTGCCTGATGGCCGCTGAACCCTCGGTCCCCCCTCTCCGTGCCTGTCACTGCAGTTGCAGACACGGGCGTAGAGAACCAGAGCCTGTCTGCCCTCCTCCATGCCCCGTCACCTCCACATCCCGAAAGACCTCCTTCCCACCTCGGGCATCCCCCTGTTGCCACAGGAATCTCCTCACAGGTAGCTCTGGTTGAGACACAGCCACACTTCTCACCTCTGCTCCCTCAAGCCACTTCTGACCCTTCAGTGACTCCAGTGTCGGCAGGAGCCAATCCCTGGTCACAGCCCCACTGCCTGGCCTGGCCTGTCTTTCCCTCCTGTCCTCCTCGACGCCCCCTCCTCTCCAGGTGCCAGAGCCACACTGTTGACTCACCTCTTCCCGCCTTTGTGCCTTTGCCCTGCCTGGGTAACCCGCTCCATCTCCTCACCCTCCTTTCTGCGCACGTGCTTCCAGATAGAACTTCCCCTCTGTCGTGAAGGCTTCCTCCCCTGGCTCAGCTACAGTAATCCCAGAGCATCTTGTTTGTAACTCCCTCAGGACATTTCTCAGTCACTTCCTTGTATATAAATAATTACAGGCCTTCTCTCCTCCATTATGTTCTAAGCTCTTTGAGGAGCTGTATTTTATTCATCTTTATTATTGCCCTTCCACACACACACACACACACTCACACACACACACACACACACTCATGCATGATTTGGGCATAGTGATAACTTCTTAAATTTTTAAAAATTTGATTGAATAAGAAACAGATAATTGGGTAGTTTTGGGATATACTGGGATCAGTGCAGCTGATGTTTCCAGGAGAAATATCAAGGATGAAAATGGGTTCAGGGGCCGGCCCCGTGGCTTAGTGTTTAAGTGAGTGCGCTCCACTGCTGGCGACCCGGGTTTGGATCCCGGGCTCGCACCGACACGCTGCTTCTCTGGCCATGCTGAGGCCGCATCCCACATACAGCAACTAGAGGGATGTGCAGCTATGACACACAACTATCTACTGGGGCTTTGGGGGGAAAAAATAAATAAATAAAATCTTTAAAAAAAAAAAAAGAAAAAGAAAATGGGTTCAGAGCCAGGTGCTCTCTCTGGTTCAGTGACTGGGAGGAAGGAGAGGTAAAGAAAAAAGTGCCCAAATCACTTTTGTGCCTTTTTAACCTACACACATGTGGACACACCGGGACACACCCGCCCCCACTCCCAACCTGAGAATGACAGCTCACTGAGCCACCACTTGCAAATGGGCGCCTGACATGCTGTAGGCAGCTTCTGGTCTTAAAAACAGTGGAATGACAGAGAGCGAATATTTCTGGCAGTGCCCACGTGTGGCTTTTTAAGCAAAAAGTGTTAACGTCCTTACTTCTTGAGTGATCAATAGAAAATATGGAAATAGATTGTGATTTTTTCCTTTTTTTTCTCACAGCACAACTATCTTGCTCAGGTCACGTCTAATATCTGGGGAACCAAATTTAAGATTGTGGGCTTGGCTGCTTTCCTGCCAACCAACCTCGGTGCAGGTAAAAACTGCGTCCTGTTCTCTGCCCACTGTCCCAGTTGGAACTCAGGCTGAATAAGCAATTTCAACCTTTGATGGCCTAATGTAGAAAATGAGCTCTTATGACACCAAAAGATGAGAATGTATTTTACCTCCAAAGTTTGACTCTAGCCACTCTGATTTCACAAAAATTAGAATTATCACTCAAATTGTTTTTTTGCCAGTGGTGTTTTCGTTTTTTTATACAAGCCCTGACTTACAAAAATGACAAAATAGCCAAAATCTCTATCAAAGCTCTTATAGGCTTCTGGTTACTTTGATTTCTGGCCTTTTACTGTGGGCAGATTTTGGTACCAGTGTCTTTAGGTTCTTGAGTCAGAAGAAACTCCTGAAGAAAGTCAAGAAGAAAGGGTTCAAGACCTTAAGAAGAAGTTGGCTGACTGTTAGTACAGTTCTTAGTGGTAAATCTTCTTGGATTTCATTTCTAAGTACCAGATAAATATCCTCTCCATGAGAAGTTTGAGACATCGAGGAAAATGGAACCCAGGGAGAACCAGGCTGGGCAGAACCCAGAATTTGCCTTCTCTTCTGTATCTGCTTGAATGACTGATGTGTCATATTTACTAGGGGACCGTGAAGGAGTGAAATGACAGAAGGTCCTTTTCAAAGCAGCTTCATCCTAATGGCCACATCCCTGTGTGGGCTAAGGGCCTGTGTTGTCCCCCACCTTGCTACGTTGCCTGATCATCTAACACGCACACGTCTCTCTAGAAGGCCAGCTTAGCCAGTGGGGTTCACCGATGGCTGGTGGCCCCATCTTGAATGTGGTCTATGTAACCTACTAAAAATAGTTTTTGAAAAATTCTGGATCTGCCCATTAGAGTTGTTTCAGACACAGTTAGATCCTTTAAAACAAATAATTCTTGCAAAGCAGATGTTAAAAAGACCTGTTGCTGTGTATGCATCTTCAGAGACATTAAATGGTGCTGCATTTGGATTTTTCATTTTGAGGTTTCTCAGCTCAAAGGAAAAAAAGAATAAAAGTAAAACATAAAACTGACTTAGGAAATAACAATAGACAATCCATTCACGTAATGGAAAGAAATCTCTCATGTTTTCAACAGCCGGGAAACCCTCTCATGACCACAAAAGCCTGCCCTTCAGTAATTCAGCAGCACCCTCATGATATGTATGGTGATTCTAATAACCACTGTGTGAGAGGCATGGTTACCCCACACCTGTAATCTGAGAATTTAGCCATCTGCCTACAGCAAATGTTGAAAAAAGGAATGGACGTGCGCATTTGCTCAATGGGTCTTCTCATTCTGCCCTTAGTTCTTGGATGTTGAGTGGATCCATAAAGAAGTCAAGGAGAACATTAAGATGGGAGGGCCTGTATTAGGAATGTCAGTGCCCAAGACAAAAGCTTGGTGTGTGACTGCGGTGAAATCATTGTCCTAATCGCTGACCTTTTTAAAAAGAGCGTTTTCATTTGTCAAGCTAAAAGAATTTTCCACGTGATTCTACTAGAGAGAAGAAATTAACTCTTGGATTCTAGAGGGTTTGTTACATATGGCGCCCTATTAAATAATCTTTGACACTCTGTTAGATTCAAAAAGTGAGTGCTGTTGGATATTTTATATTGAATAATTGGATAATTACATTGAATAATTTGTTTCCTTCAATTAGAATGATCGGGCTCATGAAATTTTTGTGTTTTTAATTTTTTGCATTTCTTAATTTTAAAAATGTGGAATAAATTCACAATTCAAAAGATTTAAAAGAATATACAGTAAAAATCTTTCTTATCCTCACCCCCAACCACCTGGTTTTTTTCCCTGGAGGCAACTGATATTATTTTTTAAATCCCTCCTGAGATTTTTAATTTTACATCCTTTTGTCAATCTGAACGACAAAGAATAGCACTTTAATGCATTAACTCTTAAGCTATATGGAACCATCCAGAATGTTTGAGACAAAATTCAAACTCTCTTTTGTGGGCAAGAGAGAGGAAAACATGAATAAGACCTGTAACGACCCCTGGCGTGGAAAAGGCGTCTCAGCCCACTCAAGCCCAAGGAGCAGCCTTAACGACGGTGCTTCAGAGCAGAAGGCCTGGAGCTGTGGGAATGCTGGCCAGTCAGCCACCAGGCTGTGAGGTGACAGCCTCGCAGGTAGAACTTGGCTCATCTTAATAAAAAATAAGAATAGGAATAATTAAAGAACCTCTACATATCTCACAGCAAAGAGTATTAAACATAAGAGAAAGTTGACGGGACAGTTTCATCCTGATTTTAACCTATTGTGAAACTTAAATTCAGATTCATTATTTTTTAACTTGTTTTGTCTTTTCTAAATATTTTAGTTGCAGTCTAGGCCTTCTCTTAAATGTCCCTGTTAATGAAATTAAATCTTAGCATTTAAAGAAACTGTGTGGAAGTTCTCCACGATTCTCTATCCTGAGCATGAAACTGGAAGTCAGGAAGCCCAGAATCCAGTCCCGAATACAGCCCGAGTGTCATTGCTGCTCCCCGCGTAGCTGCCCTCCAGTAGCTGCTTGACTGCCCCCTGAGCTTGGCTCTCTGGTTATCACAACTGTTTCCACCAAGTTATCCTGGTGATTGCAAATGGGATTTTTAAAAAATACATTTGTCATAACCCAGCTCATTCTAAAAAAGAATTTGTCTAAGATAGCCAGACTAAGATAGTCTGGGCTAGACTGAGAATTTGTTGTTCCCGAATCCAGTCCGTGGCCGGGGTGGCCAGTCGTGCGCCAGGGGAGGTGGAGAGCTGCTCTCAGAGTCTCCGGCCTTGCCCACACAGGTCACCCCACGTCTCTTCCCGTGACTGTTCATGCCTTGGCTCTCCTCTGGCTTGTCTCTATTAACCGTGCTTTCCTCCTCCCACCAGTAACCTATAAAATCAGCCTCCTGCATCTCCAGCCGCGGCAGATGACCATCTATCTCCCAGAGGTCCGGAAGATTTCCATGGAGTACGTTAATTTACCTGTCTTCAACCTGAATGTTGTCAGTGAAGATGAGGATGATTTACCAGGTGTGTTCACACATCAACTGGTTTGTCACGAGCCCTCTGTTAGTGGGTCGCGACGGGGACAGAGCGGTAAGTAGTCAAGAATGCCAACATGTCAGTCCGTGCCTGCTGCCTCGGTTTGGAAAAGGTACAACTTCCTCAGTAAGGTTGGTGGGTGTGGTGGCGTGTCACTGGAGAAAGGTCACCTACTGTCACTGGTTTGGGGAGGAGGGGAGCTACCAGAGCAAGGACGATGAGGTGGCCGTGATGGCTCATGATCACAGAGCACTTCTACCATCTCACTTTATCCTCTCGGTAGTCCTCTTAGTCATATGCCCAGATAGGGAAGTTAACAGGACTCATCAGGACTCATCAAGTCAGGACTGAAACCCAGTCTCACTGACCCCAGGCTAGCCCTCATCCTTTCAATCCCTGCTCAGAGAATGGCTTCTCCCTGTGGTGCCACAGAGCCCAGTTTCTCAAACCTGCCCCACCTCCGGGGCGGAACGTCTCTCTCCTAATGTGCAGAGCGTGTCCCAGTGCATAGAGGCCAGGTCTGAGTTCAAGGTCAAAGCTGTATAAGTTTTTAAAATCTCAACTTACAAACGTTCAGATCCATAGCTTCTTAATTTAAGTCTTTTCTACTGGGGGGGGATCCTATTTTGATTATTAGAATGATTTCTAAGTAGTCCACCAATTATTTATATGTAACTATTCTCAAAAAAGTCCACCTGCAATTTTATAAATATAGAGGCTCCTCTACTTAGAACCAAGCAAGGTTCTGAAAGCCTCTGGCTTCTGAGCCAGAGGAACCGTACACGGCCACTGACTCCTCCTGTATCTGGTCGTTCTCAAACGAGGGGCTCTGGAAGTCACTGTGGGATGGAAAGGGACACGCGTCCCAACTCGGGCTCTGAACTTGGGGGCGTTGTTGACCTTCCCTCAGCCAGATTTCTGCGTGTAAAATTATTCTACTGTACTTTCTGACAGTAGCCGTCTTTGGTTCTCTGATAGGTATACTTTCTCCTCATGGGTGGAGCAGATGTTCTGGACTAATGGGCGAGGTTTTGCAACCGCATAAACCTGCAGTTTGGTGAAACCTCACACATGAGCTTTATAGCAGCTCTCCTGCTATTTCAGAACCTTGGATTTAGAAGTGGCTTTCACACTTTCCCCTTAGCACCCTCCATTCTCCCGGAATGTGGCTAATCTAGCTCTCTCGTGCTCAGCTGTTGCTGCTGTTGTCGTCACTGCCTGTGGTTCCCAGAGAAAGGAGGAATGATTTGTCTCAGGGCTTACACATACTTCTGGTGACGCAACAGAGAGACTCTCCTTCGGCGGGGAAGACGCCTGCCCTCAGTACTCCATACAGAGGAGAGAGCACCTGGAAGAGGGATCTGAACAGGAATCATAGAAAACTTGAGACAGGACCTAGATTCTTGCAGCCAGGGGACAGTCACGTCTCAGTGGAGGACCCCAGGGAAGGGGGATGAGTCTGTCACAGGCGTGAAGGGTGGGCTTAGCTTTTGATGGACTACTGGCTTCTCTCTGTAGTTCTGGTGAAAGGTCAGCCAGTCTGTGCAATTTCCTGTTAATGCCTGTTTCCTGCGTACGTGCTCATAGTCACGTGGCACTTAGGCCCAGATGAGCAGACCTCCAGTGCTCTGTGGGCTCCTTAGAAAGGGCAGTACTGAACAGTGGCGCTGAGCCCCTGCGTGTGGTCTGCAGATGATTGCTCAAACGCACACTCCATTAAACTCCTCCTGTGTGCAAATAGGGTGGATTTACAGGGTTTTAATCAGTGTGGCTCTAACTTATATACTGTTTCAAATGCTAAAAAGCAGTTAAGTTAGGAAATGATCCTTCCCCTCACATGCAGATCTGCCAGAGGATTCTTATCATTGGTTTCTCTACTGCATTTTACATGGTTCTATTTACAGAAAATTAATTTACGTACAAATTTCAGATACACATCTGCCCCACGACACTTCCCACACTAACCAATCCAAAACCCTGGATAAACCTACTCAGAAGCCTAGGCATTGAGTCCTCAGTGGAGTTTCATACTGTATCACTGCCCTCCTCTTGCATAAGAATGGGCCGTTTTATGACCATCATGAGTAAAAAGTGTCCTTAAACATTTATTTGCCATGGTACCATTCAGACACGTGGCACCACACTCAGAAGGTTCAGAAGTATTCATTGAAATGCTCTGACAATGCCCTTAGCTCCAGAGCCCACCGATTGCCAGTGTCCTTCCAGAAACATCAGAGAAGCTTTGTGTAACTTGAAGGAAGGGTCCAGCTTTCCCCACGCAAAGGCATCTGTCTGTAGGAATTACAGTTTATACGTAAAAGGCCTAGATGAGTTGCTTATTCTGACCCAGTTTCATGGCACTGTTTTGTAAGCAGTTGGTTTTTCTAATCTTCCAGTGACGGGAGCATCTGGCGTGCCTGAGAACAACCCACCGTGTACCGTGAACATCCCCATGGCGCCCATCCACAGCTCAGCTCAAGCTACGGCCCCCACGCAGAGCATAGGACTGGTGCAGTCCCTGCTGGCCAATCAGAACGTGCAGCTGGACGTCCTGACCAATCAGACCACGGCCGTGGGGGCAGCTGAGCACGCAAGTGACAGTGCCAACCCATACGCAATCTCCGACCGCTACTCCAACCCCGGACAGGTGATCTTCAGAGGCGTGGAGATGGGCCGCATCATTCCGAAGCCCCCTCAGCTGTCGCTGCCGCCGCCAGCACAGGGGGCCATCCAGCTGTCGGTGGTGGACCACGGAGACCAAGACCACGAGCACCTGCAGAAGCCAGCCAAGGCCCTGCGCCCGGTGCCGCAGCTGGCCGCCGAGGGGGACGCCGTGGTGTTCAGTGCCCTCCAGGAGGTCCAGGTGGCGAAGATGAGCCCCCACCGCCCTACCCAGGAACCATCCCCGCCGCCCCCACCACGGCAGCGCCGCCGCCCCCGCTGCCGCCCCCACAGCCCCCGGTGGACGTGTGCTTGAAGAAGGGCGACTTCTCGCTGTACCCCACGGCGGCGCACCATCAGCCGCCCCTGGGCTACGAGAGGATCACCACCTTCGACAGCAGCGGCAGCGTGGAGGACGTGTGCCGGCCCGGACGCCGATGCTCTGCGCCCGGAACACCTACACCCTCCCCGGCCCAGGCAGCTCGGCCACCCTGAGGCTCACGCCACCGAGAAGAAGGTCCCCCAGCCCTGCACCAGCGTGACCCTGCACCGCCTGACGGGGCCGCGCTACTCCATTCCACCGGGGGACCCGCCCCCGTATCCCGCCCTCGCCGGGACGCTGGGCCCGGCCCGGCCGCGGCGCAGAGGCCGGACAGCAGCCTCATCCACGCCACGCTGCGCAGGAACAACCGCGAGGCGGCGCTGCGGGCGGCGCAGCTGGCCCAGCCCCCGTGCGCCCCGCCGCAGCCGCCGGCCAAGCCCAAGGGCGCGGCGCCTTTCCCCGCGCGGCCGCCGCCCGCCCTCTACACCTGCAGCCAGTGCAGCGGGGGCGCGGCCGGGCGCGGGGGCGGGGGCGGGGGCGCATGCGGCCGGCACGTCCCCGCTGTCCCTGCAGTCCTCCTACAGCCTCCTGAGCCCGCCCGACGGCGCCCGCGAGCGCGCCCACTATGTCAACTCGGCCTTCCCCGAGGACGAGGCGCTGGGCCAGCACTGTCCAGTCGAGAAGCCCCTGCGGCACCCCGCGCTGCCCGAGGCTGCGGTGGCCGGGAAGCGGCCGCCCCCTTACCAGTGGGACCCCGTGCTGGGGGAGGACATCTGGGTTCCCCAGGACAGGACAGCACAGACTGCAGTGCCCAACCCCCTGAAACTGTCCCCTCTGATGGCAGGTCAGAGCCAGCATCTGGACGTGTCCCGAGTGCCCTTCGTCTCCCCCAAGTCGCCCGCCAGCCCGACTGCCACTTTCCAGACGGGCTATGGGATGGGAGTGCCCTACCCAGGAAGCTATAACACCCTCCCTTTGCCGGGAGTGCAGGCTCCCTGCTCCCCGAAAGACACCCTGTCCCAGACACAGTTTGCACAACAGGAGCCCGCCCTGATCCTGCAGCCCGCCTACCCGCCCCCCCCCCTACTGCCCCCTGCCCCCCATGTATCCAGGAAGCAGCACGTGCTCGAGTTTACAGCCGCCACCTGTCGCCTTGCACCCCTGGAGTTCCTACAGCGCGTGCCCGCCCGTGCAGAACCCCCAGGGCACGCTCTCCCTCAAGGCACACTTGGTGGTGGAGAAGCCCCCCGTGTCCCCACCACCCGCCCACCTCCAGAGCCACCTGGGCACAGAGGTGATGGTAGAGACCGCTGACAACTTCCAGGAAGTCCTCTCCCTGACGGAAAGTCCAGTCCCCCAGCGGCCGGAGACATTCGGGAAGAAGAGCCCGAAGCGCCTGGACAGCCGAGCGAGGAGGGAAACGTTCAGGCCACCACAGAGGGCGAGATGAAGAAGGAGGCTCGGACTCGGAGCGACTTGAATTCCCTGATCTCCAGCCCCCGCCTGGGGAGGGAGAAGAAGAAAGAGAAGAGTCAGAAAGACCAGCTGAAGTGGAAGAAGTTGAACAAGACGAACGGGTTCCAGGACAGCTGGGAGAGCGAGCCCGGGCTGGGCGTCAGCGGGGACGAGCTGGTGACCCGGAGCCAGGGTGGCCAGACGGGCTGGAAGGGCAAGCGCAGCCTGCGCGCGGCCGGCGAGCCGGAGGAGGCCAAGGGCCGCAGGGCCAGCGAGCGGGAGGACGGCCGGCCGCGCAGCCAGGGCTTCGTGCACGTCACGGCCAACAAGCAGTGGCTGTGGACGAGGCCACGCAGGGGCGCCAGCTGGACTTCGGGGGGCGGGTGACCCAGGAGTCGGCCAAGAACTTCCAGATGGAGCTGGACGGGCGGCAGGTGAGAGCCTGGCCCGGGGCCACGGCGCGGCTGTCTCATCCTGACGGGCCTCTGGGGGCCTTTAAAGGGGGGGCAGGTATCAGTGCCTTGGCCTTGGAGGGGCGTTTCTCAAAAGGCCGCAGGGGAAATGTGGAAAACAGCTGGTGTCTCTCGGGGCCAAGTGGAGTTGTGATTTTCAGTGTACCCCTTGCTGTCTTGTCTTTATTTCTCATCAGAGTAACACATGCACTGATTTTTTAAAGTCAAAGGCTTCTACAAGACCCGAGAGGACCCCTAACAGGCCCCTGCGCGCTCCCAAACCTCAGCCTCCCCCAGAGGGCGTGCTTCCACCTCTGTTGGCTTTTTTTTGGTATTTGCCACCATATTTGTAAAGAGCAGGGTGTCTACTATTTGGTGATTTTTCAGTTTTCAGCATCGTGTATTGACTTCTTCCTGAGGAACGTGAGGGTTTGTTTTCTTCACCCCCCACTCTCTGACTACACACACGTGAACTTTCCCTGCCCCCTTCCCAGTTGAATCAGTAGTCACTGGTCACCTCCTTATGCCAGTAAGTACCGTTCAGAGCTGAGCCATGTGATACGGTTTAATCACATTTCTTTTTTTATTGGATAGTGTTTTTTTTCCCCAGACATAATAATTACCCAGTTTTTGTTTGCTTGCTTATTTGCTAATTTCTCTGTGTATTTATTATTAAGTCATTCGCGGATTCCCTGGCAGAATGCAAATCCCCTCTTGGTGCAAACACATTGGGTAATTTGTCGGTTCTTCCTGCTCCAACCTGGAACGGTTGCCCCAGCCCTGCTGTGAGCTACTGTTCTGGAACTACCCTCCTCCACCATCCTGGAATTCCCTTCACTTCTCCTATTTAAATCTCATTTTCATTAATTCACTCAACAAATGTTGATTGAGCACCTGCTGTGTGCCTGGCAATCCTCTGAGCCAGGAGTATGGCCCACAGGCCAGTCCGGCTGCTCTTGCTTTTTATAAATAAAGTTTTATTGGGACACAGCCACGCCCGTCCACTTAAGGATAGTTTATGGCTGCTTTCGCCCTACAGCAGCCGAGTTAAGCAGTTGTGACAAAGACCGTATGACCTACAAAGGCTAAAATATTATTGGCCCTTTACAGAGAGTTTGCCAGCCCTTACTCTAAGTGCTGAAATTAGATCGATGAGGAAAACAGAAAATCCCTATCCTGATGGAGTTTACAAAAATGGAAGAAAGACAATAAATAAGTGTACATAACATGTTGTATAATAATACAGTGTCACGTGGTCCCCATGAGTACTGAAATGACAAGGGCAAGCAGGCTTGGGAAAGAGGCGGTGGCATTCTGTCCCTCTCTGAGTAGTGACATTGACAGTTGCAGTTGATATTTCTCGTCAGCCCCTTTTAGCCTGTAGATTCTTCTTCCTACTTGTTCTTCCTTTTTCTGTTTCCTGGATGAGGAAGCCCCTTCATTTGACGTGTGGAGCTTTCCATGCCCTGAAGTCTGCTCATTGTCTCCCCACTGCGTTGTTTAACATGTTCCTCCGCTCCTTTATTTCCACCAAACTCGTAGTTAGATCGAGAAGCGTGATCAGAGTCACTTTTGTTGGCATCTCGCAGGCCGTGCTATCTGCCTCCAACAGGTGCTGCCCAGACCCGGCTGCCCTGTGTCCCGCCTTGTTTGTGCTTTAATGTCTTTGCTTCCCTCCCTCGCCCCCCAGGTGATGCAGTTTGGAAGGATCGACGGCAATGCGTACATCCTGGACTTCCAGTACCCCTTCTCCGCTGTGCAGGCCTTCGCCACCGCCCTGGCCACCGTGACTCAGCGCCTGAAATGAAGAGACTGCTGTGCGGAGGAGGAGAGGGAGAGGAGCCTTTCCAGAGGGGCCTGATGGAGATGCTCGAGGAGCCCGCCCGGGCCCCAGGGGCTGGGGACCAGAAGACAGGAGCAGAACTGGAAACGTCTGTCGGGCCCGGGGCAGGCGCTGACCTTCAGTTGCTGTCATTTGTTTGGGCTTTTATTCTCCTTTATTGTCTTTCTTTCTTCTTTCTTTTTAAACAAAAACAAAACACAGGAGAGTGGTATTTGGAAGCAAAGGGTGCGAGGCACCTGGTGTTCTTTCAGGAAACGTGGTTGCTGTGGGAATGTCCTCCTGGTGTGCCTGTGTGAGCTGCGGGACGAGGGGCCCTTCAGCAGAAACATGGACTGGCTTCTGGCCTGCTATTCTTTTAGACTAAGGAGTATGCGTGCTTTTCATTCTCCACAATGTCTAGCTTTTATTACTCCTCCAACATCACCACTAGTGTAAAAACGAAAAACTTTTTTAAAAGACACAAGCGAAAATCCTGAAGGTACAGGTTCTCTTGGGGGAACAACATTTAGTTCACACATATTCTGTTACTCCCCCAGAGGTGACTTGATTAATGAAGGGTGTTTTGGCAAATGCACTGTGTTTGACTAATAAAAGTAGGCTTTGTATGGGGGTGCTATTACCCAGTATAAATAGGCGTCGCTCATGAGGATGTAGGGGAAGGGACGGCAGGTGAGGAGGAAACTCCTGCACATGTACGCACGGGCGGTTCACGCAGCGTGACTTGAAATCGTACAAGGGCTGCGCTCCTCTTCGGAGGATGTTTACATTGAAGACTCCACTAGTTTTATAATATGTCACAATTCCGTAGGCTCAGTGACTCAGTATGATTGACTTCGGGAGAAGGTAGGAGACAGAAGTGGAGAGATCCCGGCGTGCGGTGGGGTAGCGATTTTCTCAGCTACCGCGGTGGCTAGTCTCTGGATGCCCACCAGCTGAGAAGCAGCCTTTATTCCCCCACCCCTTTTATTGTTTAATCTGGGAAATGCAGCAGTGGACATTTTCTCTCCCGTGAGATGACACTGTTCTACCCTTTCTAAAAAGGCTGATGATACCAATTGAAAGCCCTCCTTTCCTCTTCTTGGCTACATTGAAATGCAATTGACTAGAAATGGTTTCCACTAGATTAGAAATGTAACAAAAAAATTTTAAGCATTTGCCAGGGTATTAAGGGAGAGTTATAGTCAGCTCTTTGACAAAAGTCTCACAATCTTCTCTAGGGAAAAAAAAAGTTGTTTAGTAACTGTACAGACTGTTTACTGAGGAAATAAACCACTGGGAGAACGTGGTTAAATTATGGGACTTTAGGTAGTTGATTGACTACTCTTTGTTAATTGCGCCAAAAAAAAAAGTCCACTGAGATGATCTTCTGCCACCTCCCCCTCCTCGGGGGACGCCTTGGGCGGCATTCAGCTCTGAGAACAAGCCCCAGTTCCTCTTTTTCAGTTATTCACATCTGTAATGTTGTTTAGGTAGGGCAGGAGCACAAGAACTGTCTACTAGCTTAGGGTCCTAAATTTGGATTTTGTTTGGAAACAGACAAGTGGAAGATACTGCAGAAAAGTATTTTCAAAATATTTTTTTTTTAATTCCCTGTTTGGGTTTAAAAGACACTGGCCCGTTCCTTTCCCAGAGCAAGATGGTATCGCTCACCGTTCTCTCCAGACTGCGAAGAAACAGATGAGGTTTTAAATACGGTGAAGACCATCTTCCAGCTAATACCAGAGTTTCCCATTTTATATTTTAAAATATTGAACCTGATTCTTTGGTGGGTAAATTCTGCCAGAAAGAATTTAGCAGTGTATTCAGAATTATATAATTATTTTATGAGTTTCTGTAGCTTGTTACGATGTTTCATTGCTTATTATTAGTTGTGCAATAATGGTTATAGCCTATTTCTAAAATAATTTAAATGCAATTCCCCTGTTTTATTGTCCAAAAGATAATTATTTATCTTGCTTTACTAGTGTTCTTAGGAATTATTTTGTTACTATGTACTGGTGAGTTATGCCCATTTTATTATTTATTTAGAAAAAGAGTATGTTTGTAATGACTTATTTGGTAGCAGTATATTTTGCTGCAAGAAATAAAGAGGATATGGTAGAAGGTTTTTTTGCTGGACAATTTATAACTTTTTCTAATTGGGAAAAAAATCCTATTAATCCTTTAAAAGTAACTCTTTTTTTGCATTTTGTGGTATTGATCATATACAAAGGAGAAGACTTCTTTGAGATAACATAGCCTAAAATAATATTTCCCCTTCTCTTGGAAATTTTATTTTTAATTAAAAATAAAAGGTGATATGAAATGAGAGGAGACATTAGGAAGAGAGTAGCAGAGGAAGGAATTATTAGGAATAAGTTTCCGTTTTTAAAGTTCTGCCTGGTCTTTAAGATGTAAAGACCACGAAAGGGTACATTTTAGAACTTTTCTTCATCAGAGCAAATATGGGGGAAATCCTTGGAATAAAAACTACAAATACATGTTTGAAGAGCAAGTGAGTATGTGTAGCAAATAATTAACTAAACTTACTAAATTCTTAGATCGCTCCCCAAAAGGCCTTTTCCCCCCGGTAGAGACAGAGACCTCGGGCTGGGATGTTTTGCGTACATGCGCGTCCGCCTGTGGATGAGCAACTGCCCAGCTCCCCTTGCTCCGGCCAAAGGAGCAGAGACTCTGGAAGGCCACGGCAGACGGCCCAGGTGTCTACAGCAGCTGCTGTGTGGTGTCTTTTAAGTTCATGGTGATGCTTTTCCTTGTTTTAAAAATTGTTTTCATTCCGTCAGTCCCAATTTATTAAATACTACTAAAGTCAGTACTTTAAACAGCAGAATTGTACATCCTTCATGTTTGTTAATAGCAGTTTATGACTATTAAGATACCTCATTGGATCCCTAAATTTAAAAACATTAGCCCAGTCAATAGTCAACTACATAAAGAATCCATGCCTTTTTGAGGGAAGCGATAAATTAACAAACATAAAAACCAATTTTAAATTAGTTTTAACTCTAACTTCATCAAACCAAAGGCACAGATGTGTGTACGGTGTACCCATTGAATGTATATCCCAAGAAAAATTGGCACCAAGGAGCAGGAAAATGTCAAAGCTCTCATGGCAGCATGTCAGGATTTTGTATGTTAGTGTTTTTCATCCATGGCCACTGCTCCCTTGTCGAGTGTCCCACAAGGACACGCAGGAACGTGCACGTTCCTCTTGTTAGCATAGCAGAACGTCAGGAGACCCCAAGGTCTCTGTGCTGAAAGTTGGAGGGTGACCGTGGGCCTCCATTTGTCCATCTGTAAAATGAAAGGACGACCGGGACCGTGTTCTGAACTCCCCTCCACTCTAACAGCCCAAAGGCGCAAAACATGGCGCCTCATCCTTCCGCTGTACAAACTCGGAAGCTGTGTTCCCAAACATTGCCTTTTTGTAGAGATTTCTCCTGTATTAGTGAGCTATCTACTGATGTAAACCAGTGCATTTAAAATACTGTCTCGAGCGGGCTCACCTCTAGAAACAAATGCATTTGGAATTGCAATTGTTTTCAAAAATTACACAAAAACACCAATTCGAGCTGAGACAGAGGAGCCTCCCCATGAGTGTGCCCTGCTTGGTGGACGCCCTGGAGAACAGCCCTAAAAGAAGTCATCGCTTGCCCCAAAGACCAGAGAGTGGGTTGAAAAAAGAGCAAAGGAGTGTATGCCCCGGCTGGCTTGAATTCGAGTGTCCTCTGCAGTGTTGCGCTATCTTCAGGTTCAAAGGTTTCTTAAAAAGGAGCCCATTGTGTCCCTGTGTGGGCCGTCCATCACTTGGCCAATCAATGGTTGTGAACCAAGTTAGTTGAGACAAAATGTGTCAAAAATGTTGTTTAAGATCCTGGGATTTTGTAATAGCACAGAACTCAAAACTCTTCACCATTCTTTTATTTCCTTCTCCCCAGCTGATAAAACTCTGAGGGGTTGTGGCTTATTTTGTTTTCGTTTCTTTGGCTTAGTGCAATTTTCTTGTAACTTTACTTGTACCTATATTTTCTGTTTACAAGTTCTTTTAAAGGGGAGGGATAGGGTTCTAAGATCTCGTTGTTTACTGTAGATCAAAAAATTTCTTTTCATGTTGTAGAAAAGCATGGGTTATGCGTTTGATGAAAAAGGCACTGTATTATTTACCAAAGGGGTATTGTTTTCGCATTTGTTTATAAATGCATTATTTTGGTACTGTAAATTTGGACATAATTTCTGAGTTCATTACTACTGGCATTTTCTTTTCCCTTTTTTTTTTTAAACTGTAAGTGCGCGATGCAGGTGCACAGGTCCCAGACCAAACCAGACCACCAGCATGTTCTCGTCCAAACTTCGGGGATGGCGCACGCTGCTGTGGGCGCCTCAGTTCCTCCACCGTTGGTTTGTTTGTTTTCAATTCCAGCATCCTGCTTTGTTTTGCTTTCCAAGCAAGATCTGTTGAGATTCCCCATTGCATTCTAACGAGCTCACCCTTGTTTGCCTCTCTTATGTATTTGGTGTATCAGATTGTGCAGGAGGTATTCTAGAAGGCATCAATGGTTTGCATTCAAAATGGTGTGGTTTGTCCAAATTATTTTGTCTTTATTATTGAGATGGATTAATCTCCTTATGTTTTTTTTTCTTGATGATTTGAAGTTGTAAGAGTTGTCCAGCTATTGCTTAATAAAATTTTGCAAATCAAAAAAAATCAATTACTGGTGTGCAAAATTCAGATGTGGATCTTGAGTCCTGTGAGAAGAAATGACCTCGCTCTGTTGGCATGGCCCATCCTCCACTTGCCCCTCCAATCCCTGGGTTACTGCCAGCTCCGTGAGTTACTGCTGACGGTTACTGGACACCCTGAGATCCTTATCATCATTGCTCTTTTCGAGAGGTCAGAGGCTGTGCTGTTGTCTTGACAAGTTGGTTTGAGTTTGTGTTTGTTTTTTCGTGTTTTATTAAAGGGGGCCCATTGAGGATGCATCTATCACAGTACCTACAAGACCAGAGGTGCTAAATACATTGACACCTTCTTTGTTACTTTGTAGGAAAGTTAATAAAACCAGGTTTTGAGCAATTCCACTATAAGTGCCAATAGAACTGTTCATTGTTGTTATTACTAACAAGTCTTAGGGCACCTCCTTGCCCTGCCCTAGAGTTCCCTCTGACCATGGGAGGGGGCAGGGACAGGGGTCATAGGAGGTTCATCTGTAAACACGGTAGTTACATGCACATGTGCAGAACTGCCCTTTTGGTTTTTTCAGAGATAAAAATAAACGTGATCACTCAGGCTTTAGAGACAGAAGAACCAAAAACCACTGTTGGCTCTACCAAATTCTAATTGCGCATTGTTTTAAAATAATCATAGGACTATAAATCTGTGCTTTAAATAGTAGTAGCCATACAAAGCTAACTGACCTGAATTTTGTATAAGAATCCAAATATGTCTTATTTTGTTATGAAAGTTTGTGAACTTCAAGTCAACATTCATTGTATCTTCATCACTTAAACCAGGTAGCAAGGAGACGTTGTCGAACAAAAATGCCTTCTCTCCCCCTCCTCAAAAATACAAGAGACCCCAACCGGAGCAGCCAGGCCGTGCCTGGGTCTGTGCCGCGGAAGAGTGTGTAGGATTGCCGTCTCCACCAGCCCCAGAGTCAGATTTGGGGCCTTTCGGTGTGAGCTGGCGTCTCCAGAAGTGACTGATTTATTTATTTATTTATTTATTTATTTATTTATTTATTTATTTATTTATCATTTTGTGAGGAAGATCAGCCCTGAGCTAACATCTGTGCTAATCTTCCTCTTTTTGCTGAGGAAAACCAGCTGTGAGCTAACATCTATTGGCAATCCTCCTCCTTTTTTCCTTCCCCAAAGCCCCAGTAGATAGTTGTATGTCATAGTTGCACATCCTTTCTTTTTTTTTTTTTTTAATTTTTTGTTTATTGCAGTAACATTGGTTTATAACATTGTAAAAATTTCAGTGCTGGGTATTTATCCAAAGAACTTGAAAACACCAATTTGTAAAGGTACATGCACCCATGTGTTCATTGCAGCGTTATTCACAATAGCCAAGACTTGGATGCACATCCTTCTAGTTGCTGTATGTGGGACGCGGCCTCAGCATGGCCGGAGAAGCGGTGCGTCGGTGCGCGCCTGAGATCCGAACCTGGGCTGTCAGTACCCAAGCACACACCCAACCGCTAAGCCATGGGGCCGGCCCAGAAGTGATTTATTTTTAAAGCCCTGCTAAGAAAACTTAGCAAATCCTTTTCCTTTCACAAACTTATTTTGAAAAGGAAGCTTTCTATTTTTATTCTAGCATTGAGTATTCTTTTCCTGGTGGTGGTAAGAGAATCTGGAATCCATTTAGCTCTCATACGTTAGCCCCAAAACTCATTGTAGAAGAGAAATAACTGCCCCATGGAGATTGCATTACCATGCTCCAGGAATGCACAGCTGAACCTCCAAACCTCATTATCAAGTGGATACCTTTTGCCTTTCCTTTCAGAAGAAAATTGAAGCACTGAGAGGTTGAAATGGTTTCTGGATTCCACAGCAGACACCGATGCTGAAATAGAACCCAAGATTTCTGGGTCCCATTAATGAATAGACCTCGTTTATCCCCAGCTTCTCACTCTGCTGCTTTGTAATGATTTGCCTGCAATGAGCTCTGAGCTACTTACACTTAGTCATCTCTCGAAAAAAGAGGCATTACAGGAGGGCCCCCCGGGCGGGCAGCAGGTGAGCTCATCCGAGACAGCTGAGAGGGAGTGCTCCTTCTCGACTTGTCAGAAGACGGCATATGCGGCTCACAGGCTACATTACTCACCGGGCGTCACAAAGGAGCAGGTGTGGTGTGGACTTGCGTCTCTGCGTATCTTAGAAACAGTTGCTCCATGTGCCAAAGGATGTGAAGCCATCCATCTGAAGAACAGGCTCATTTCTTCAATCTGCTTCAAGTTCTTGTTAGAATGATAGCTCCAGATAACAGAAGGTGCACCAGCATGGACCCCAGTGGGAAGCTGGGTGTCAGGTGTGCAAAATTGTCATACCTCATCCCTTCTGCTCTTCTTTTGCTCTCCACGTCACCTCTCTCTACAGGGAATGGGTTCCCCGTGCTTCAGATGACGTTAAAGCCACCTCTCTTGACGCTTCTCTCGAACGGGGATGGGAGCCTTCAATGCAGTTTCAAGACTTGATCCTTGAATCCTTGTATTGAGGCAAAGTAAACGTTCTTTGGGAAACTATAAAACTATAGGAGTGAAATTATGAGTTTATCTTAAGGAGAAATTGGTCTGAGGGATTTATGACACTTCGGCCACCTCTCAGCACTGTCCAAATACCTTGCAAAGCATTTTCCTCTCTGCCGGTTGAAACGTCTGTCCTCTTCCCAAGTTGGTGTCATCAGAAATCCAGAGTTCCAGTTTGCCATAGAGCGCTTGCCCTCTTCCAGACACTTTCTGAGCCCAGTGATGAGGCAGCATTTGCACTGCATCCACAGTCATGGCTCCCTCACGCCCTCCCCAAAGATGGCGAGCTTGGCGGATAGAGGCTGGCCACGTGGCAGCGTCTCAAACTGCTGATCCAGTTGCCTTCTCAGTCACAACAGCTGGTCTCCCATCGTCAGCTGCAGGGTCTGGAGAAGCCGAGTTTACTCTTCCCACTCTTCAAAGTAGAAAAAATGGCCAGCCCTGACACCGTTCCCCAGGTGTGCAGGAGAAGTCTCTTTTCCGTTTGGCCTGCAGCTCATGCAAATAGTCTGTGGTTTCTCCTTTCTCATGAACGAACTCCCCAGGTGTGGCCTTGTGGGCCTTCTCTGAACTACCTATCGAAATCCTGCACTTTCACGCAGTGCTGGGTGCAATCCCTGTTACTAAAGGGAGGAATCCTTGAATCCTTAAATCCCTGTTCTTCTGATGTCTGGTGTCATGGAAACCTGGGCTTTGCCAGTGTTACATTTTCTTTCTCTCCCTGGAAAAAGGCGAGCAGCCCAGACCCCACAGTACTTGAGAAGCAAACATGTAGTGGACTCCTACTGTAAGGAGAAGGATCGTCCTCCAGTAATTCCCTTCTTTCTGTGCTTGAGCCCCACGGATCCTCTGCGGCCCGCTTCCTGCTGTCCTCAGTACCTGTGCTGACTGCAGGAGGCCCTTATGTCCTGGGGTTACGGTTTCTCACCAGGGCTCCAGTCTGACTCCTTTGTTTTAAATCCTGAGAAGAGACATTCCTCTGACAGGAAGAGGCTGTCTCGATTCATTCCGTTGGCATACCTGCCCCAGCCGAGGCTTCGTGTCCAGCAGTGGAAGGAAGTCTCTTCAGCACCAGACAGTTCATCTGATGACCCTGGATCCCAGGCCAGTTGGGACGGGAAGTTGCTCTAAAAGGCGCAGAGCATTCTATCTACTGAACTCTCAGGATCTCTGTCCTTTCTTGGCCAGGTTGAGTTAGCCTCCCTCTCCAGCCTTTCTGTTCCCATTGGCTACACACCAGTGGGTCTCACCTTCACTTCCAGGGCCTCCCTCCCATGGGGTCAGCTGATCAACATTCTCTTTTCCAGCACCCACACTTCCTGGCAGGTGCTGAACTCCTGGGAGGCTGAGAGAGAGTGGGTGTGACAAACTTTTGAGGGGATCAGCCAGTTTCTCCACAAACAGCTCCCAGAAAGAGCGATGTCCCCAGGAAACCCTCAGACTAGACCATACCAGCCTCTGGAGAACGTCACATTCCAAAGACCTACTCGGTTCCTGGCGTGTAACTCACTGGGTGGGTTCCACCCACTGGGAGCCAGATGCGGTGAAGGTGGACCTCCTCCTCTGTGCCCGGTGAGATCCCTGTGGCAGCTCTGCCCTCCACGCAGATTCTGACAGCGGCACAGGGCGCTGGCTCTGCTAACCCAGCCTGTCTCGCTTCTTAATGTTGTGTTTTCACGATGTGCGTCTCTCGAGATTGTGCTTGAAAAACCTGATTTCTCTTTCTGCAATAAAGAACTGGTACACTTGTATTCGAAAACATAAAATTTTCAAAAACCAGCCAGATCTGAGTGCATCTGTACCAGAGACTCTTATATGGAGACTGGTGCCTTTTTCCCCCTCAGTACACCACAGAGACATAGCTAAAAATAATTTAATTCGCTAAGGTCTTGTCCCCTCTAAATGGCACCACACAACAATGTATGGCTTGTGTGCAGTGTTCAAAATAAAGCAAAGGTGGAAATGACACCAACAACCCAGCCCCATAATAACAGCAAGTTCTGCAAACCCCAGTGGGAAGGTATGCCCTCGTGATGTCATAAATCCCTCTTCACAAACCCTCTGTGGGCAGGATTGGTCCCAGTTTAGAGAAGGGGAAATCTAACGTAGAAAATCTTCAGTGGTTTGCTCACAGCCAGGAAGTGCTGGAACAAATCTCGGAGCAGCCCAACCACAGCTCCTCTTTGACAAGGGCTCCTGGAAGCTTCCTAAATGACAGAACAAGCAGCGAGTCCCTGGTGAGTGGAAACCTGCCCTGCCCAGACCAGAGCCCAGGGCGAGGCCACAAGCTGTCCTGGACGTTGGCTTTCAGCCTCCTGTGAGGGACATGCGGCTGCAAAGACACGAGTTCATCTCATCCAGACCCCTGACCTGGACATCTCAGAAGTGAAAAGAAACTCAGTGAGTCAAGAATTAAGAGAAGAGAGGCCACTCTCCAGGGCAGCTGACTTTTTATCTGAGAGCCTGAGCTGCGCACAAGAAAGACCTGCCTGGAGAAGGGGGCCGGGGAGACGGGGCAGGGAGATCAGACAGAGTGGTTGAAAAGGGCTCTGGTCAAAGAGAAGAACTGGAGAGGACAGTATCCCCAGAATTTTCCACACCAGCCACCCTCCTCAGGGAAGGAAAGAGTGGGTCTTCAAACCTCCCACATGCGCAAAGAGCTGCATGAGACAGAAGAGACTGAGGCCTGACCCAAACTTGCCTGCACAGAGCTCTCCTTTACGCTGCGTTATGCTGTGAAATGTTCCAGACTCCCTCCCCTCTTCTCACAGAAGCACTCAGGTGCTCTGCCAGGGGCCTGGGCTCCTAAATGCTTCAGCCTCCATCTGCCGTGTGCCTGGCCGTCCCCACGGGAGGCGCTTGTGCTGTGCATCTTTGGAGCTCCAAGGTCACAGGTAAGGGATGGGGGCAAATCAGCAGGATTTGGGCATTCATCCCAGGCGTTTTTCTTGGAAGCAGTGTAGATTTTATAAAAAACCTCTGAAGTATGTGTCTCCTTGAGAAGCATAATGCCATACACACTTAATCTACCTATGTGCACCATTGGAAGACAGAGTTATAATTGAGACCAGACTGAATGGAAAACCATTGGGAGGCTGGGTGGGTCACAGGCATTCTCTTTCCACGAGTAATGACAAAACCAGTAACTGTGTGGAGAGGACTCTAGATCAGTGAGAATACCTGGTTGGGCAAGTCACTGGCCAGGGGATCATGGAGAGGCAGCCTGGTGCAGTATGAAGAGTGCTACTCTGAAAGCCAGAAGGGCAGGGAGCGTATCCTGGATCTCTCACCAAAACTGTAACTGGTAGGCCACTCAACCCTGGGCTTCATTTTGCTCAACTGAAAAATGAGGAGATTGGCCTAAATCAGTATTTCCCAAGGCATATTCCATGCTTCCTCAGTAATTGTGCACACTGATTAAACAGGCTTCCTTTACATAGAATTTTCCAGAAACTTCAATATGCTAATTTGTTGTGCATGGTGACCACCAAGGGGAAGAAACTCGGTAGAGTGTTACCCAAACTTTTTTGCCCTCAGAATCCTACTTTAAAGGAGCGTCTTGTAGGACCAGTGACCCAAGGCATAAATAGGCTTTGGGAAACAGGACTGGATGCTCTAATTCTGTGCTTCTCTGCATTTTATTGAAAACCTAAAGCAGGTTTCTTTCCTCCCTCTTCTGCTAGAATAAAAGATCTACTTTGCTTCCGCTCAAACAGGCAAGAGACCTTTGCTGGAGTGTGAAGTAGTTTGCCGAGCTGTGAAGTTGTTTTGCTCCTACAGTGTACTTTCTCACAAAGCCGAGCTGATTGAAGCAGAAATGAGCTCTTGTCCGTTACAACCTACCAAGATGCAAATATTTAGCTTGTTCCATTTGCAATTCTAACTCATGCAAATACTGTCTTTCCTAAGACAACTGAGATCGAGGACACCAGACTCATTCTGACCTAGGTCATCTTTTGTTCCTAATTAATACTTTGAGACTTCTGCCTCCCACTTAATTGAGGGCCCTGGACATCATCTTTCACTCAGTTTAGAGAAGAGAACCACTTAGGGTCAACCAAGCATTCATCTGCGTCGAAGCCAGTGGATTAAACCGGGCGTCATGTTGAGGTCTGTGCTCTCCAGGGGCTGGGAGTTCATATCCAGAAATGGGGTCATAAATAGAACTCCAGCTGGCTGGGTAGGTGATTTAACAAAAGTGAATGTCTCTTCTGAACTCTTGCAAAAGTCTTCCTGTTATTTCACTTGCCAAAAGTAAAGAGCCAAGGACTGAGAATATTCATCGGACCTGCAAGTCAGCAAATAATGTCCCCTGGGAGCCCCTACAGGCTGGCAGCCACCTCGGGACTGCCTAAAGGGAAGGGGAACAGCTGGTGTCCACCTGGGGACTGCCTAAAGGGAAGGGGGACGGGGCCTCACTGTGTGTTCCCGGGAGGTCCCCAAGCCCCTGGTGACGACGTCCCTGGGAGAGGCCGGGTGCTGAGGGCCCTGAAGGCGCCACTAGAAAGATGCTGAATTGTGCCCATTGGTTCTGGGGAGACAGCCTAGGGTTCAGGGTTGCCTCAAGATGATCTGGAGGGATTTTTTCTTTTACTTTTGTGGAAAAATAAAGACCAACCAAATGAGGATAAGCAAAGGCTGTTTATTCAGAGCTTGCTAAGGGAGTCAGCCACCGTCACTTGTGTTCGGCAGAGACTCAAGGCAGAGAGAAGAGTGGGAAGGCTTCATAGTGGAGAAGAGGGACGGCTTCAGGCGTGTGCTGATGGAGGCTGTGGGCACGGAGATGCGGGAGGCAGCTAACTAGAAGCAGGGCATCCGTGTGATCGCTTAGGGGTGCATGTTTTGCTTTCTCTGGTTGGTCCTAAGTTGGAAGCAGGGACAAAAACGAGGGAAGCTGTCAGTCATTAACCATGTCCTCGCCATTTGGGGGCAACTGTTACAGAGGTCATTATTTGGCTTCCTGGATTGTTGCCAGAGATGGCAGTCTGGCTTCCTGGGATGGTTACTGTAGATTGTAGGTCAGAGTTTTCATATATGGTCTGGCCACTGTCCATTTGTATATGCAATCTCTCAGTTTAAATAAGCAAATTTCCAGTTTTCCTGAATTTTATCATCATAAGAATGAACCCCAATGAACAATAGATTAATTGACATTAATAAGAATATCTTACAATTGCATAATTATACTCTTAAATACACAAGAAGTTATAAATGCCCTCCAGACAACATGCATCTTGCCCCAGTGTCTAATTAGACCTTGCAAAAATAGGAAGGGTGTGCTGAACCGTGGGCCCATGCAGAAACAATTGTAAGGGAAAAACATTGTAGGAGCCGCTAGAAGTAACGTGAGAAAGATAGTTACGAAATACTCTGTAGATCATATTCTAGGTACAATAACATTTTATCACAAACCTCATTTTCATTTTATCGCCTTAGTTTGCCCCCAAGGAACACGGAAACAGTCCCTGCAGTGCTCGTGGTGAGTTCTCAAAAGCTTCAAATTTTCCAGGGCAGAGTTGGAACGATGCTTCTCTTCACTAATAGTGATTAATTCAGGGAAATCTTGCTCACCCTGTCACAGGGCTGTGCCGTTAGTTACCAGGTTGCTTGCTTTGGAAATGTTAAATAAGAATTCTCCCACCTCTAAATAGTAATACCATCCTGAAGAGGAAAATGGATTCTGAGTCCCACCGTGGGGAGGGTGGGAAGGTGGTGTAGCAACTTTGAGAGAGCTTAGCAGCAAATGAATATTGAAGCCAGCATGTTCTCAGAAATTCACAGAGCATCTAATTCCCTACCGATCCAGTCGCCGTACCTGCAAGTCTCTCAGTAGAAGGCGTGGTAAGTAGGAAATGTAAATGTCTACTTTATCAGAGCTCTGACTTCTTGGTACTCTCATTTCAGTAATTCAGCCTGCCCATGTCCCGCTGCTGGATAAACATGATCCTCTCCACCTCTGCCCGTGCGTGTTCTCTGTTGTTTGACATTGTCCCCTTCGTGCTAACCTCTTTATAAGAAGAATTTTTGCAGCAAAGGTCGAATGCAGTGGCCTGCTGGTAAATGCTTAACAACCGGCTCTCCAAAAAAAAAAAACCAAAACCCTGAATGCGTAAATATATGTATAAGCATTATAAATTGTAACGATATAAAGGATGTGAAGCACACCATTACAAATAATAAAATATGCAATACTCTTCATTATGAGTCCAGAGAGCCAATTGATTCTCACAGAATGCCTTTGTTGATTGTCGCCAAATGCTTGTGTCCATAGCCAATATATAGTTGCAACTGACAAACAAATGTAATTCCAACACGAATGTTGATTGATATTTTCATTTACATTTATGAGCGAGACAGTAGCGAAACAACCAAGATGTGTGTTCAGTGAAATGTCAGAACTTTACTTGTACATTAATGATATAAGTAATTTCATATATTTTTTTTTCTTTGCTAAATTGGATAATGGTTTTCGAATACTGGAAGAAAATTTCCTCGATTTTTTATGCTATTCACGATATAATGGCTATGGACATGATACACTTTTCTATTTAAATTGCATTATTAACATCGTCTCCAGCACTTTCTTAAGTCCAGAGCCTGGACTCAAAACAATAAACAAAACCAAATCAACCCCTGATTTTTGGCTTTGACTGATTTCCATGCTGTAAATATTCCCAGCAGAGTCAGTTTCAAGCAATCAACATAATGCCACCCAATGAGGAGTTGGAAAGAGATGCGCAGTAAGTAGCAATTTAATGTTTAATAATAACTGTGTTTAACAATCAGCCCTCAAGATTCTTGAAAATTTAACCATCAGCTGTCATGAGGCAGTACCAGCCGACTCCAGGACGTCACAGGCTGTGTGTGCTGTTTTCAGAACACAGAACAAGCCTGGCCTCAGACTGGACGGCAGTGCAGGGATTGTTTCATCTACAGAGGCGAAGTGCTTCACCGTTACTTAGCTGGTGGGTTGAGGACACAGATTTTTTGTTGTTCTTCCATTAATTCAGCCAATATTTATGGAGCGCCTGCTACATACTAATCAGTAGGATGCCTGTTGAGACAGTAAACCCATGGTGAATAAAACAGACACAGCCCTGCCTCACGGCGCGTATGTTCCCCACTAGCTCTCTGTCTACCAGACTCTGCTGAATCCCTTCTCTCCCAGGTCGGCTCATGCTCTCTGCTCAGCGCCTCGTGTTCTGGAGCCCGGTGGAAGGGCTCACAGTTGTGCCAGACAGCCAGGAGCCAGCCTTGACCACTCCCTCGCCTTCCTTTTCCACAGCAATTCACCAATCCTGGCCATTTCCCTTCCTGCCGGAGCTGCCAAGCCCTCCCACTACTCTCCCCCTCTGCTGCCACGACCCTGGCACAAGCCCTCATCATCTCTCGCCTTGACTTCTTCAGAAGCCTCCTAACTTCCTGCTCCGTCTTCCCTTAGTCCGCTCTCCACTCAGCAACCAGGAAATTTTTTTAAAAAATAAAAAATCCTGTTTTTCATTTTTTGTTTTTTTGGTGAGGAAGACTGGCCCTGAGCTAACATCTGCTGCCAATCTTCCTCTTTTTTCTTGAGGAAGATTGTTGCTGAGCTAACATTTGTGGTAATCTGCCTCTATTTTTTGTATATGGAATGCTGCCACGGCATGGCTTGATGAGTAGTGCGTGGGTCCACACCCGAGATCTGACCCCATGAACCCTGGGCCACTGAAGTGGAGGCGCGAACTTAACCACTAAGCCACCGGGCCAGCCCCCAAAACCTGTTTTTGTGTCATTCTTCGGCTTAAAACCCTGTAAAGACAGTCCAGCATGGTGGTGGAAGGCCTCACCTCTGGATCCAGCCCACGTGGGTGTGTGGCTCACCAGCTGGGTGACCTGGGGCACGATTATATAGCAGCTCTGTATCTGTTTCCCCACCTGCAGAAGGAGGATGATATAATATCCACTGAACAGGGTAGCTTTGAGGATTAAATGAGTTAGCATATGTGAAGTGCTCAGAACAGTGCATCGTCCTTATCATCATCATCGTCGTTAGGATAAAGACCAAACCCCTGACCCCAATCTTCCAGTCTTGGCTGTCAACACTCGCCCTGCTGCTCTGTGTTCCAGAACCCAGTCCCTCTCTGCAAGGTCCTCACCACACTTGCCCTTGCCCGAGCTCATCTCGCCATTGCCATGACTGCCAGCTTTGCCTTTAACTCAACTCGTCCCTCAGAGCTCCTTCAAGACCATGTCTGCAGTGAAGCCTTCCCTCACCCCAGTCTAGATCAAGTCTTGTTATGTTCCTTCAGAGCATGTGTCCCATTGAACTCAATTAGGATGCGTATATAACAGTCATGCCCCGTCTACACTGTGGGCTCCATGAGCATTCCCAGTGCCATGTACAGTGCCTGTAACATGCTAGGTGCTCCATATATATAAAACCTTTGTAGTAAATAGGGCTTATCTAAGACCCATCTGAGAGAACACTTGTTGTAAGCCATGTCTCATTCAGCAAAATTCCAGTATGAATTAGAAGGTTTGGCTGTATGCATGGATTTGATTAATGGTGGTATTTGACATCAACTCTTCACCCTGTTACTCCCATTTCCCAAAACTTCCAAGGGCCCTGCTTAGCCTCTACCAAGTGCTCGGCATGGCAGGAAAAGAACAAGGATAATATCAAGACTTTGGGGCCTTGCCAAAGTATTTCACCCTATAGAGTTGCTAGCTGTGAGCAATCTCCACTTCCCAAGGCCATTCCTAGAGATTCCAGTGAGTAAGTAGTTGTCACAAACACTTATTGAGCACTCACTGGATACAAGACATCATAGCAGCTGTTTCCTACATGCGACTAAACTGGAGAGGGGGTCAGCTTTTCAAAGGAGAGCCTGAAAACCATGGAGGTTCACCTCACTAGGATCGAGCGATTCTTCCTTTGTGGGCACCTGACACAGTGGCTCCAACATATTTTATTATGTGTTTTAAGTCTTATCTATTAGGGAAACATACTAAATTATTGGAGTGAAATGTCATATCTGGGATTTGCTTTAAACTATCCCAACAACAAAAATGGTAAGGAGAACAGATGAGACAAGAATGGCAAAATGTTGGTAACTAAAGCTGGGTGAGGGATGATGGATACATGGACAGAGAGTGGGTGAAGGGATTCATTAGACTAGATTCTATTTTGGATTGTGTGTGAAAATTTCCATAACAAAGTTTTTAAATAGCCTCAAAATAGCAAAATAGCTAAAATTGATAGAACTGTAGGAATTCATTGACAAATCCACCATTGTGGTGGGAACTTACAACATACTTCTTTCAATTACACGTGGATCTAACAATCAAAGCTTAATTTCATGGGCACAAAACTTAGCACCCAACAACTAGAGCATACAAAATCTTTAGAAACACACATGGATGGAACATTTATAGAAATTGATCATATACTAAGCCATAAAACAAGTATCAACAAAATTCAAAGAATCTGTACCATATAGACTATGTTCTTGGAACACAATGCAATTATGATATAAATCAATAATAAAAAGACAAATAAAACTGTCTAAATATTTGAAAGTTTGAAATGCATTCTAAGTAACCCATAGGTCCAAGAAGAACTGTCTGATAATGAATCAAAACTTGTGAAATGCCGTGAAAACAGTACTTGGAGATATATTTATAGCTTTAGCTTTATTTTATTTATTTATTTTGTGTGTGTGTGTGTGTGTGTGTGTGTGTGTGTGTGTGTGTGAGGAAGATCAGCCCTGAGCTAACATCCATGCTAATCCTCCTCTTTTTGCTGAGGAAGACTGGCTCTGAGCTAACATCTATTGCCAATCCTCCTCCTTTTTTTTTTCCCCCAAAGCCCCAGTAGATAGTTGTATGTCATAGTTGCACATCCTTCTAGTTGCTATATGTGGGACGTGGCCTCAGCATGGCCAGAGAAGCGGTGTGTCAGTGCGTGACCGGGATCCAAACCCGGGCCGCCAGTAGCAGAGCGCGCGCACTTAACCACTAAGCCACGGGGCCGGCACAATAGCTTTAGCTTTAAATGCTTATTTTTACCTGAAAATTAGTGAGAAAAGTACACATCTTCAGACATTGGAAAAATAACAGCAGAAAAACTTTTTAAAAAATGAAGGAAACAGATAAAGAAAAAGAACAGAATTTTATGAACATGAAAACCAAAAATACGTTCAAGAAGACTTATGACGTCAAAATTAATTCTTGGAAAAGGTTGATGAATTTGACAAAATATCTGGCATGATATATGAAGAAAAAATAGAAAGGACAAATCGATGGTATTAAGAATGAAAATGGGACGTAACTTCAGATAGAGTTTTTTTGTTGTTGTTGAGGAAGACTTGCCCTGAATTAGTATATGTTGTCAATCTTCCTCTACTTTGTATGTGAGCTGCCGTCACAGCGTGGCCACTGATAGACAAGTGGTGTGGGTCTGTGCCCAGGAACTGAACCCGGGCTGCCGAAGCAGAGCGCACCGAACTTAACCACTAGGCCACTGGGGCTAGCCCCAGATAGAGGTTTTTAAAAGTTAAGAGAGCAAGAATACTATGAACAATTGTATGATGTTAGATTTGAAAACTTAGAAATATAATCATTAGTAGAAAATCTTCCTACAAAAAAAATATCCAGCCAAATGGTTGCCGTGGTAAGTGCCATCAACTCTCAAGTAACTTATCCCTCCACTCTTATACAAACAGTTCTAGAAATTTTTTTTAAAAACAAGAGGAAACACTTCTCCCCCACCCCCACCATGAGGCTAATACATTGATACCCAAACAAGACAAGGATCAAATCAAAAAGGAAAATTCCAGGCCACCTCACTTAAGAAATGCCTGGCACATTTGCATTTCATTTTTCTTTCTCCTTCCCTCTAGAAATTGGTATTTCAATAGACAAATATCATATTAGCCAACATTTAATCACTTAAGTGCAAATTTCCTTTTTTGAGTTAACTCAGAAAAACTTGGGCAGACCAGTCTAATGCTTAGAATTGCTCTCAAGGTCCCATTTATTTCACCTACTTAAAGAAATTATTCTTGGTTCGACATTTTTCACACTGTTCTTAGTTTCAAGCAAAAAGAGAAACAAGTTAAATTAACTAAGTTTTTGTGTGTGTGTGTGTGTGTGTGAGGAAGATCAGCCCTGAGCTAACATCCAATGCCAATCCTCCTCTTTTTTGCTGAGGAAGATCAGCCCTGGGCTAACATCCGTGCCCATCTTCCTCTACTTTATATGGGACACCGCCACAGCATGGTTTGACACGCGGTGAGTTGGTGCGTGCCTGGGATCCGAACCTGCGAACCCCGGGCCGCCGAAGCTGAGGGCGTGAACTTGACTGCTACGCCACCGGGCCAGCCCCTAAATTAACCTAAGGTTTTATGGAGATAGAAACAAGTTACCAATTTTGGTTGTCAATTATCCTCTTCAATCCTGCCTGGGCTGTCAGGATGGGCTAGGATCCCTTCCGGGAGGGGGAGTGGCTTGGAGGGGCCTGGGCTCAACCCAAGTTGAGTGCCTCTGAATTAAGTAAAAAGGGCATAGCTGCTTTGAAAGCCCAAATACCAACTCCCAGAACAGTTCCCTACGATTAGGAAGTGCCAGGCCCATAAGTCTCCATAAATATTTGTTGAATAAATGCAATACAAGGCAGATTTATTTCTTATTTATTCTCTCCTCTGGGGAAAATGGAGTCACAGGTAAAGTTTATATTTCTGTAAAATAATTAGATAATATACATTTCTAGGGAAAAATGCTGAGCTACATTATATAATAAGATACCTTGATAAACTCATAACTTAATAAAAGCCAAAAAAGAGAGGGAGAAGGGAAATTTAAGCCTGCTAAATGATAATGCTTCTTATTATTTTCTAGGTATAATCTAGGAATCCATTTTCTATTACATCAGAAACAAAAGCCACAGGATAGTAAGCATTCTTGCTTAAAAGACCAGTGTCCAATAACATCAAATTAAACAGCTATACATTGACTACTCTAAATTAAATGAATGTCAGCGTTGAGTTGCATAGGTAGAATTTTATATGAATGAAAAAGTCTCAAGGAGGTAGGTAAGCCCCCAGTACAAATGCTATGGATGACATTTATGAACTGACTCTCCATCCATAATATCAAGATAAGTGGGTGGGAATGAGCAGCTAGGATAAAATGTATATCTGGAATTCAATTTTGATGTGTCAATGCCAGCAGAGATATAACACAAAGTAATCAGTGAGCTAGAATATGTATGACTAGGAGAAAGGAAAAGAACATTTTCTCCTGAGTCTTGTTTCCTGTGATGAAATAATTGGCCCCTCATGAGTGAGTGTGCAGTACAGATTGGGTGTAGAGCTAATCATTGGAAACGAACTCGTTCTATTAGGTTGATGTCAATGAAAGTCATTACTGAGGGTCAAAATGATTGACTATGGGCAATTCTGTCTGGTTCAACATAATACATCCCTGAGCTATTGATCTGAATTTGATCCATGTGGCACTGTGTGTGGCTTATCTGAAAGTGGCATTTAGCTATCTTCATGTCTAGAAGAACATTGAGCTGTGGGCGAGGAGGCAGCAGCAGAAAGCAGCCGAAGAACCAGACAACACAGAGCAGGATGTGACTTAATGACCACAAAGACCTAGTTAGTAATGGCTAGAAAGACCAAACACACTGGTTCAAAAGCCAAGATGTACAAGATAATTAGAAGAGAAAGAAGCGAAAAGAGATAGAGAGAGTAGGGAAAAAGATGATTGTTTTTTTAATGAACGGGAAGGAAGGGGAGATGGAGGTGTGCCATGGAGGATGGAGAGCAGCAGACCCACTACAGGGATGAGAAAAAATAGCTGAGGTGGACGCGAGAGGCCAACTCCAACAACACTGGGGGCCAGGGCAAGTGGTCGACATATCCCCTTAGGGTCTCATAGGTGCTTATATGTCTGTGGGGACATTGGGTGAATAGACAAGCTAAGCCTGTCCCTTCAGTGGCCTCTGGGGGCAGGATGTGTTTCACAATGCCCCATTGTAACAACTAGGGGCTAAAATGAGGCTGAGATGACCCAGACCTGGCAGAGGGCAGAGCTCTAGGTGGCCAGGCATAGCTTCCACTCCCACTTCGGGGAAAGCAAAGGGCAGAAGCAGAAGAACGCTGCCAACCCTACAGGAGAAAATGGACCTCTCTCCAGTCCTTGAAAATGATGAGAACAGGAACACATCTCTCAATACATCATCTACTCAATCATATTATGTATCACAAAGAAAAATATCAAGTCGTCTTTAGATTGAGTCTACCAAAGGCATAGATCCCTGCCTCCCCATGACAGCGGATGGGACTAGATCCTGACAGGGAGTCTCCTAAGGGGATCAGAAACACGGTCCTCTCTCTATGGTGCAGCCCATGGGTGCTGCCCACCTGGGGTGTCCGAAGCCAAATCACCATCATCCCCAACAATCAGCACTGCACCTTCAGTCACCAGAGCCAGATAACTGAATCACCCGAGATATCTCCTCCTTTCCCACCCAGTGCCAGGCTTGTAAATTCCACCTTCTAAATGTTCTCCATACCACTATCCCTTGCGTTCCATCAAGACTTTTTGCCTGGACAACGCTAACAGCCTCCTAACTCACCTCATTGCCTCTGTTCTGCCCTCCTATTCCCCAGGAACCTTCCTTCTAAAACTCATTTAATCCAGCCACTCTCTGCCCAAAGTCCTTAAATGGCTCCCATTGCATTCAGGACAAAGCCCAAACTCCTTATCATGGTCCAGGTCCCCCATGGGTCCTCTGCCGACTTGACTACACTCATCCCTTGCCATGCTGAAGCAGACCCTGTGTCCACCCGTGCTGAATTATTACTGATTTCTCAACACACCACTCTCACATGAGCTGTGTTTGTACATACTGTTCTCCCACTTGGAATTTCTCCTCCCCTTATCCACTCAGGGAACTCTTCATTCCTGGTTTCTCAACACAGGCATCACCTCCTCTATGAAGTCTTTCTAGATTCACGTACCCTGGACTTACCTCCACTATAGACTCAATCACATAGCCTGGCTCCGTTTACACGAGTCTCCCCCACCAGACTGTGAATCCCTAGTGGGCTGGAACTGATTCTTACTCGATTTTGAATTTCTAGTACCTCATATTGTCTGGGACAAATGGGTATTTAATGTTTATTAAGATTAAAATGAAATTAAAGTGCTCAATTCTGCCCCAATGTTCAATTGAAAAATCAAGATCTATCTATTATCCAGTGTCATTGGCCCAGCCGCCTGTGGATTCTGATGAGTGGCGTGGGCATTTCAGTGTGAGAGATGGCATTTGTGATGATGGTTGATGAGAAATGATCAGCAAACCGTGAAGCCAGGAAGCTTCATGTATACTGTGTGACTCAGCTCTGAGCCCAGAATCTCACTTGATGAAAGTGGTGAAGTCAGAGCGTCTGGTCCTGCTGACCAACATCTCAGCTGCTGGTGCCCGTAAATCAATCTCTTTTGAGTCTCAGCTTAAAGGACAGGTTGGCTAGACAACACTTAAATTAAACTCCGGTGGAAGGACATTTTTATTGCTCTAGATCTTTCACAATTGTTACTTACGAACAACCAGTCAAAGCATAGATAGACAAAGGCTATTTTCTGTCATCTTTGCATGCTGTCAGTGACAGGTCATCTCAGGACTACATGCTTCCCTCAGAACGCTGCCCTTTCCTGCAACAAGGCAACCACAGAGCTGCCCTGAGAGCTGAGCAGGTGATGGCAAGTCCCTCGCCACCCCCTTGCCCACCAGTGTCCCTCAGTGATTGCATCCACAAACCAGAGAGCTGGTCCTTCTATCGAACACGATTAGATAAAATTTCCCTGACACGTTTAAGTCATCACAAAGCACCACTGTTAATTTCATTAAAAGACACGTGGTGCCATTTTTGTGTCATTTGTGGCTGAAACCGTGCTAAAATTAAATGTGATGGAAAGTTTAGGAAAAACTGTGGCTTTGTGTGAGATTTCCAGAAGTGTCTGGTGATGGTGAAGAAGAAAGTGAAGGCTTACAGGGACTAGATATGCCTTGAGCCCTCTTTAGAAAAAGATGGAGTATTAATAATATGTTAAAGACCCTGCACCAGGGGTCAGGAAGACGGGGTCTAGTCCCTGCTCTGCCCACCAACTGTGCTGTATTGTATTAGCCACTTAATCCTGTTGGGCCTCAACTTCCTCATCCTGCAGTGTTGATCTCATATTCTGTTCGATGGCTTGTAAGCCTTTTCTTCAAATGCTCTAGTGTGGATCCATGAAAGGGGACAATAGCTCTCCCCGTGGCCCCAGTGTTGTCCTGGATCAGCTAGCACCCTTCCCTCTGAGCCGAAGCTACTCCTGGGGCTGAAAAGGGGCCAGGATTTTATTCTCTTAAGTCT
Source organism: Diceros bicornis minor (assembly GCF_020826845.1). Classification (NCBI taxonomy): domain Eukaryota; kingdom Metazoa; phylum Chordata; class Mammalia; order Perissodactyla; family Rhinocerotidae; genus Diceros; species Diceros bicornis. The sequence goes on from NW_026691429.1 coordinate 6,157,104, forward strand.
TATTTACTCTCTACCATCAAGCAGCAAACCTCATGGGTTCAGAGGTTCATTCTGTGAGCAGGGTGTGCTGAATATTCTCTTTGGTCCCCTTCCCAGATCCACGTGCCTCCCTTCTCCATCTAGTTCTGTGTCTCAGAAGCCTGGCATCTATGAATTGCATCACACGGCCCCCTTGATCCCTGGGTTCCCTTCAGGTTTGGTCAATGGGAGGCATTGGCATGAGATTGGCAAGACAGAGGACATGAATACTGCTGTTCATGAATATATATGCATGAATATCACTATCTATTACAACTGTAGCTAGAGTCTAGAAGTTTTGGCCTTACTTGTCCTTAGAGATAGGGTATATCTTCAATGCGTTGTGTGATGCTACATGAAATCAGGGAAATAGAGCTGTTTCTTAATGGAGCTACGATACCTCAATCTCCAAACACCATTGTTCTTTGATGGGGCGCCTCCGTAGAGGCTGTACCCTATGCTGGGTGAAAGTGAATTCTCTGAAGTCAGACACGTCTGGGATAAAATATCACTCCTGTTACTTGCTGTGGAATTATGAGCAGATACTCAACCCCTCTAAGCTTCAATTATATCAAAATGGCAATAAGAATAGTAGCCACCTGAGATGGTTAGTTTTATGTGTCAACTTGACTGCCACGGGGTGCCGAGATTAAACATTATTTCTGGGTGTCTCTGTGAGGGTGTTTCTGGATGAGATTATTTAAATCGGTGGACTCAGTAAAGTAGATCACCCTCCCCAGTGTGGGTGGGCATCATTTCAACTGTTGAAGGCCCAAAGAGAACAAAAGTTGGAGGAAGAAGGAATTCGCCCCTTTTTTCTGCCTCACTGATTGAGCTGGCACATCTTATCTTCTCTGGACCTCAGTCTAGAACTTACACGGTTGGCCTTCCTGGTTCTTAACCTTCAGACTCAGAGTGGAACTATGCCACCAGCTTTCTTGGGTCTCCAGTTTGCAGAAGGCAGATTGTGGGACTTCTCAGTCTCCTTAATCGTGTGAGCCAATTCCTCGTAATAAATCTCTTTATATATTTATATATCCTATTGGTTCCTATTAGTTCTGTTTCTCTGGTGAACCTGACTATTACACCACCTCATAAAACTGTTGAGATTACTGAGCAAAACACTACCATGAGGTGCTTATCACAGTGCCTGGCACACAGTATGTGCTCAATAAAATAGGTCTATTATTGTAATTATTGGTAATAAAACTACTGTTAATAATATATCCAGGGAGTATCTCAGTTAAGAACCAGAAAACTTATTGCGTGATTTCTTTGAGAGCAGAGACAGAAGTGCACATTTGGCTGTTTGTAATTCAGCAATAGTAAATTGCACCACCCATATTCATTGCCCTTCCCATCTCATCTTCTAGTTAGATTTCCTCATGACTTTCCTTTATTTTATCCCTCTTAGAGGATGAAAATGATCTGAAGAGTATTTTTGATTTGATGATTCTTTGCAAAATCCCTTATGTTCTCAGAAGGAGCAATGCCCTTTAAAATCTAATCAACAAATAAACAAGCCAGTGACCACAGGGAAGCCTGCACAGAATGGAAATGTGTGTCACTTGGAGGTCTCTTATGATTTCATATTTTAAAAAGACAGAGATGCAAAGGTTTATTTTTATTTTTAAGGGGTATTTATTTATTTATTTATTGCTACCAACACCTTTTAAAGATGCATCAAAAATATAAAGATTTACAAACTATGTATTCAGTTCATTTTCATTTAGACAATGTTCAATTAGACAAAGCTTGTTGGTCTCAAATATTTTTGAAAACCCCATTAACTTGATCTTGATTTTTAATTGAACATTGAGGTAGAAGTGGGGCACTTGAAATTTATTTTAATCTTTAGAAACATGAAATATCTGTTATGTCCCAGACAATATTAGATATGGAAAATTCAAAATTGAGTAAGAATCAGTTCCTGCCTTAGGAGTTTATAGTCTAGCGGGAAAGACACATGTGTAAACAGATCCCAAGGATGTGATTAATTCTGGAAGTCTACCCTATCAGTATACTAGGATATTTTCACCAGGTTTAACCAAATCAGAAAAGGAGCCCACTAAGTTTCTAAGAGTCTTCAAGGCAGCATTTATGGTTTTATTGATGGCAGGTTGATGGTATTAGGTTAACTTTTTAGTCTGGGTGAGACCTATTGTTTGAGTTCCCCATCCCAAACGTGAGACTTGAGTGTTGTCCAGGTAGAAAGGAAGCATGGACATACCCTTACATGCCTCTGTGTTCCCTCAGCTTCCTGGAGTGGCCTCGAGCTCACTGTAATTATCTTAAAAGGTAGATATTAATAAAATGCTTATCCATTTGACTTTATGCCTACAGACTAATTTTCATTGGTGTTTGCGTAATCCCTTTTAGTATCTCTTATTCCTGGCTGGATGTCTGTTTGCAGGTAAAGTTCACAGAGTGTTAACGTTATTCAGTCAATCAACAGGGGCCCAACGAGGAAGAGGCAGCCTTGTTGGTAGAACAAGTGGTTACCTGCTTTGTGTGACCTGAGAGGCATTAACAGGAAGGTCCCTCTGCCACAAACAAGAGCCTCCTTTCCAACACATATTAAACTAGCAGCTGTTGCCCTAAATTCCACCACTAGAGACTCATTATTTTGATTTAGCAGGCATCCTCCTTTAAATGTCAATTCCAGGTTAAATCTGGTTGATAAACACACGGGGTTCATTAACTCTCCTCTCTACATGTTTGAAATTTTCCACGATAAACTTTTCTTTTTTCATGTTTACACTCTTTTTGACCTAGCAATTTCATTTCTGATCCTAAGGGTATAATCTGAAATTCAGAGATTTGTGCATGAAGATATGCGTTGCAGCATTATTCATAGCAAAAGCATCAAAACAACTAAGTGGCCAAGAATAGGGGAATGATTAAGTCAATTATAGTCCATGCCTGAGCTAGAACACTGTGCAACATTAAAAGTGATATTTAAGAAGGGTTTGTGTAATGATGTGTCACTTATATTCATAAGTGAAAAAGCAGGACCCCAAATAGTTTATATGATACAGTTCCAGCTGTGTAAAATGTTAAGGATTGAGGAAAACAGAGTTCTAGGAGACAACAGAAAGCCCTGGGTGTGACATGTGGAAAGTAATATGTATGCTGTTTCTGTGCTCGACTGCAACGAAAGATGTACCAGGACCAGGCACAGAGTGAATGAGGACATTTATACACACACACTGCCCTAGAGTTATTTTGTTTTGTCTTATTCTTCTTTTTTTTTTTTTTTGTGAGGGAGACTGTCCCTGAGCTAACATCTGCTGCCAATCTTACTCTTTTTGCTTGAGGAAAACAGTCCCTGGGCTAACATCTGTGCCAACCTTCCTCTATTTTGTATGTGGGATACCGCCACGGTGTGGCTTGAGGAGCAGTGTGTCGGTCCACGCCTGGGATCTGAACCCGTGAACCGCAGGCCGCTGAAGCAGAGAGTGTGAACTTAACCATTGTGCAGCCAGGCTGCCCCTGCTCTGTCTTATCCCTAAATGGGAAGTGGAATAAGCCGCGTGGCAAGTGCGAGTGGGCCAGCCTGGTGACGGCTGCGTCAATTACAAGGAGACTGGATGGGGCGGGACTAATGAACTATCTGAATGGAAATGACCAATCCTGCAGAGAAATGGTTTCTGCTGTCACATTAGCAGTGAGCGGCTGGGTATTAATGTTGGCAGGGAGAGGGTCTCTGATAAACCAGTGAGTGTGGTTTGAGTTTGTGCCTTTCCAACTATGGTCTAAGATATGGAGAGAACCCAGCCAGTCACTAAAGAGACTTGGGCAGTAATTTAATGTAGTACACATATGACAAGAAAAATGTTTCAAAATGTTAGCAGTGATTCTCTCTCGGTGATGGATGTATGGATGATTTTCATTCTCTTGCCTAAGCTCTTGTGTGTTATATAAGTTTCTATAATGAGAAAACGTGGATATCAGTAATCTTGTGGGGAGGAAATATGTAAATGTCCTGGGGGAGTCAACCCATTAGTGAGCACTTACTATGGACCAGGCATTGTATTAAGTGCTCTACAGAATCCTCTCTGCAAACTCATGAGGTAGCCAGCATTATCATTCTCATTTTACACATGAAAGGAGCCAAAATTTAGAGATATTAAGTATTCAGCATTAGCTCACATTTCTAACAAAGCGGTAGAGACAAATCTTTCTGATTAGAACCTGTGCTCTTAGCCACGACTGAACGAACATGCTCTCTTTCTCGTGGTTCTGTAAGAGCATCACCATAAGATAGTGGTCCTTTCGATGGGTGAAAAAGTAGAAAGGGTAATTTGAGGGCGTTCAACTGACGTGTATTAAGTACCATAGGACACGGCCAAAATGAAGGTGGAGGGTTGAACACACATTACTTTTGCTGAAACCCCAGTAAAACCCCAGTAAAGGGAATTTTTTAAGCACAATAAGAACAGAGAGAATGGGGAAAGAGAAAACAACAACCAATTTTCACAAATCATAAAGCAAATGAACAAATATGTGAAACTTAGACCCTTAGCCGGCAGCCAGAAAAACCAAAACCAGCCCAATCTGCACCATGGATTTCTCAAACATTTCAGGAAGCAGCAGCAGCAGCATCCTCTTTGGAAGCGAGAGTGAAGATGCTGCAAAAATCAGGAGGCTGGACCACTACAGACCACCAGAAAGGCTACAGGTGAGAGACTGATGAGATCAAGGTTAGTAAGCACAGCAGCAACTGGAACTCTCACGCATTGCCGGGGGGAGTGTAAAATGGTACAACCTAGAACGGGACAACTTTGGAAAATAGTTTGGCCATAGTTATTAAAGCCAAATATACGCCTAATGTATAACCCAGCGATTCCTCTACTAAGTATAAACCCAAGTAAAATGAATGCATATGCCCCCCCAAAAAACATGTACAAGATTGTTCATATTCATAATAACCCAAAATTGGCAAGAGTAGAACACACAAACTGTACTATCTCCATACAGTGGCATGCTATATAGCAAAACACCCCAAAAACTACTGCTCCATGAAACAACATAAAAAGTGTTACAGACATAATATTCAGCAAACAAAGCCAAACACAGAAAAATGCATACTGCATGATTCTATTTATGTAAGATTCAAAAACAGGCAAAATATATTTACAGTGATAGAAGCCAGAATAGCGGTTACCACTGAGAGGAGGGTGGCTGGGAAAGGACAATACACAGTCTTCTGGGGTGTAGGAAATGACCTATATTTTCATGTTGGTGGTGGTTACATGGATGAATATATATATATAATTTGGATAATCTATACATTTAAAATTGTTCACTTTGTGTATGTTATACCTTAATCTTCAAAAAAAAAAACAAGAGGATTGATTAAAAGTTTGAGAAGCAGTTACATTTCCAAATCTTTTCCCACTTTGCAACCAGGCAACTTCCATTCCCTAATGCTGGCAGGAAACTAGAGGTTGATCCTGTAGAGACTATAAAATAGAGGGAATCTGGACTGGGACATACTGGCCACAATTTTGGGCAGGGAAGCTGTGCTGAAAACAGGGGTATAGAAGACCATCTCTGAAAATAACCCCAAGACAACTGCACTCCTCCCTATACGGGCATGCTGCTGCTCCCATCAAGAGGTCGAGTCATGTTGACTCCATTGAATCTGCACTGGGCCTATCTTCAACCTATAGGATGCAGATAGTGACATCCTGGGACTTCCAAGCACTGGCATTGAGAAGCCCTGTCAGCCTTCACTATCTCCTTCTGAGAACTTCTTGCCATGCTGTGAGGAAGCCCAAGTAGCCACATGGAGAGGCCGACATGGAACAGAGACAGGCCCTTTGCCCAACAGCCCAGCTGAGCTCCCAGCATCCAATCGCCAGCCCTGTGAGTGAGCCATCATGGAACTGGATCCTCCAGCTGGGTGGGCCTCCCCAGCTGATGTCGTATAGAACAAACACAAGCTGTCTTTCTAAGCCTAGCTCAAACTGCAACATTGTGAGTAAATATATGATTGTTATTTTAAGCCACTAAGTTTTGCAGCACAACAATAGATAGCCCAAACAAAGGGGAAGAGACTATGAATACTAAATGCATAAGGACCCCTCCCATCCTTCCTCCTCCATTCTGCTTCCAGAATGCTGGCAGCCAGTCTTTCACCTTCTCGTAAGAAACGAAAGAGTCCTTCTCTACACAATTGGACTAGTTGTATCAGTTTTCTAATTGTGGCAAAACAACCCATCTCAGAACTTATTAGCTTAAAACATCAACATATCATGATTCTGTCTGTACGTTGGGCTGAGGTGGGCATTTCTTCCTCCGTATGTTCTTCCTTAGTGTTACTCACGTGGCTGCCTTCAGTTGAGAGCTGGGCTGGGGCTGGAACATTAAGATCCCCTTGCTCACATGTTTGGCAGTTGGTGCTGGCTGTTGACAGGGGGCACCTCAGTTCTTCTCACACAGCCTCTCATCCTCTAGGGCACACCGTCTCTCCAGCAGCAAAGCCCAGACTTCCTTATGCAAAGACTGGCTTTCAAGAGGCTGACAACAGAAGGTGCAACTCCTCTTAAGCCTGGACCAGAAGACGTACAGTGTAACTCCAAAACCAGTCTGGATTCAAGTTAAGGAGAAATGGATTGCACTCCTTGATGGCAGCAGTGGCGCAGTCACGTTACGGCAGGCTGCCCTTTGGACACCAATCTAAGAGGAAAGAGCTAACGATATTGACATGGGAGTTCCTCAAGAAGTAGCTCAGCCATATGATGGACAACAGAGGCCCCTTCCTCTGGGGCCTGTTGTTCCAAGTGCAGGAAGAAAGGGCAAACCCCAATGTGCAAGCACTTTTCAAATCTCTGTTCACATCCTGTTGGCTGCTGTTTCATTGGCCAAAGCCAGCCACTTGGCCAAATTTAGAGTCAGCATGGAGGACTACATGTGAAAATGGGGGAATTCTTGCATCTGTTTGTGCAAATAATCTGTCACATGCAGAATTAGGCTGTGAGCACATGAAATGCTCAGAATTTCAGGGACTTCTCTTGGAGTTAAGCATTTCAATTTAATATTCAGACCATTTTCACTTTAGCCCAGCTGACAATTATAGGCATAAACCCTCTTTCATTTGTCATTCAAAAGAAACATTTTGAGTATAACATAAAGCAAATATTTTGTGTCTCACATGGAGAAGCTGACTGCCAGCCCACCTAGACAACCAGATCTAGGTGATTAGTTGAATATTTTATTGCATTAGCTCTAATTTACTTATAAAAATAAATGGGAAAATGAAAAAGGAAGATGTTAATGTTAGGGATAATAAGGCCACATTTCATAAATGTAATAAAACCAAGACAAGGAGTAAATCACTAAGTGTGTATTTTGACTTGTCAAGCTAGGGGATATTTGCCATATTTGTGCTGGATCGGAAAACGTTCTTCTAATACAAAGGAGAAGAAAATTTCACGACACCATGGAAATGGGAATTTTGCCAGCCATGTAGATGAGTGTTATTATGTTGGATGACCTTATCTCAAAGACCAGGAATATGGTACATCATTTTCCCAAGGTGGTAAAATGAGAAGTGATACCGTGAGAGGGACTGGGTTATACATAGATACAGTGACTCTCTTCCACATCCTGGCCTTCAACTCTCTCACTAAGAAGTTCACCATATTAAAGGAGCCTCCACATAGTTGGACCCATTTTCTTGGTGTAGATGGAAGTTGACACCACTCTTCATTATGGGTTTTCCCCGTTGGACACCATCACCATTTCCAAGTTCGTTTTCTGAGGCACCTTAGTAGGGTCCACCCTAGTAATGTACTATTTAAATTACTTGAATGAAAAGAGAACTAACAGACCCTGCATTATGAAAACTCCCCACCCAACACTCCCAGCCCTCTCTGCCACCCACAAGACTCCTTGAAGAACTGGACCTCAAGATGAGAAGCGACATATTTCCTCTTTTGTTAGCTCTGAGAAGCTTCCAGACTGGATGAGAAGCCAGAACTTTTCATCTTGTGGGTAAGTAAGAAGTGGTTTAGCGTCTTGCCACAGAAAATAGATAATGTTTCACTTGCGATCTTGGGTCTAGAAAAATGTTCTGCCTTTGGAAAAATTTTCAAGGAGACCTCGTTACATGTCCTGTTGCTTTATTTATTGAAAGTTGTTATAGGGGCATCTATCTTACCTTCACTTTCGCACCTCTGCTTGGGCAAGGAATGTGTGTTTTAAGTGGTAGTATGGAACTCACTGAAATGCTTTAGCATGCTCAAAAGAGATGGTGAATTGTGTATTAAGGGGCTTAAGGTGAATTAAAATAAGAAAGTTTTAAGAAACAGAGTCTGAAGCCAATGTGATGTATAAGCAATTTGTCATTAAAAATGAATAAAACAAAATCTAAAAAGATGAGTGAGTTTACTGAAGTTGCATAGCGAATTAACAACCTTTTTTACAAGCCACACACCTCATCTCCAAAATAAACACATCAGGGCAGTTAAATGCCAGGCTCACAGTGAAAGAATTGTGTGTTTTATTCACAGTCAAAGTATCTACAGGTCAGTATTTTTCAACCAGCGGCTTATGACCAACTGGTGGGGGGCGGGGCCATGAAACCAACGTAGTAGGTAACAACCAGCATTTTAAAAGAAATGAAAAGGACTATAATTATAAAGTATCAGATGCTGCATGTGGTGAATATTGATTTCTGAAACTTGGCTCACTTCCCTCTATCTCGCTGATGTAAAATGTATTTTTCACAGTGGGTCATGGCCAGAAGTCCCTCAAATCAGCATTGCTAGACACTTGAAAAAAGCCAGACACAGAAAGGCAAATACTGTATGATCTCACTTGTATGTGGAAGTTACAGTAGTAACTCATAGAAGAAGAAACTCATAGAAGCAGAGAGTAGAATGGTGGCTGCCAGGGGCTGGGGGGAGGGGAAGATGGGAGGTGGTGGTCAAAGATGTTAAAAAACAAAATTCAACGAAGTAAATTTAAAGATCAAATTGGCTTTATTTGATGATTCATGCATCAGGCAGAATCCCATCTAGCAAACAGAAAGGAGCTCCAAAGAGCTTTACAAAAGGAAAGGTTTTTGAAGGCAGAGAGGGAGTGAGACAAGGAAGTCGTGAACAGAAAAAAAAGATTCTTTCGAGCAAGTTCACCTTCTTTTGAAGGACAAAAGGGGTCTATTAGGAGGATTATCTCACAGCGCTGATTGAGAAATTCCAGACTGATCAGTTAAGATTACTTTCCTGGGGGAGGTTGAAACTGCAATTAGATGAGGTATTAAGTCACATTTTGGTGACGTGGGCTTAGCTCAAGTGACTCCATCTTGGGCCTACTGTCTCTTTTTTAACCATTACCCCTTTTTGATCAGACTCTCATGTTAACTGAGAGATGTGATGAAAATTTAAGGCATTAGCACCACTCTCAGCTACTGCTCGCAGCTTTTGGGGATCCTTTGCGTGGTATCCATAGGTCATGACATTTTTTGTTTAATCACTGTGACATTCACAGGTCACATCTTCAGGTTCACAATCTCTAAGTCAGACATTCTCTTTGTTCCTTTTCTGATGTTCCACCCTTAGCGAGATCATTTGTTTGGTGGTCAGCAGCTGGCAACATGCATTTAAAGCTTGTGAGAGAACACAACACACCAGGAAGATTGTTATGATTATCATGAGCAGGATAATTCCCAATGTCTGGGGTGCATCTCAAAGCCAGGGTCCACAAGACTCAAACCAATCAAAATCAAACAAGTCAAAGACAGACCCAATTGAAGGAGTCACCTTTTTAAGCCAAATGTCTTGCTCAGTGATCTTATGTAACTGAGTTTCAACTTCCCCAGAAGCGTTAATCCAGGAGCAGCAGGTGGTGTTCGCCACAGCGCAGACACCTCCCTGCTCAGTTAAAAGATAATCAAGGGCTTTCCTATTATCAAGAACACTTTGGCCAGAGAGTCTAAGGATTTTTACTGGGCAGGTTGTTGCTTTAGCAGCAGATTCTACAATCTTTCCAAGAGTTAAGAGGAGGTTTCCAATCAAAGCTTCATTTATATTTACCTCTAACCAAGAAAGTAGGGTTCTGCCAAAGGAAGAGAATCCTGAATCATGAATGCCTCCTAGTAATTCCCGTTTGAATCTGTGGCTCAGGACTGGAAAGGTGACAGCCTTGGAGGCTGGTGAAATTTAAGTGTCTGTAGACCATACAGATGGTTTTATTCTGGTGATTTTTGCCTGTGTCCCTTTCTTTGCATAGATCCTGGATGCAAAGTTCCCTAAGTTTGGGGTTGTTAACCAGAGACAGGGAAAGGGACCAGGGGGTCTCTAGCATTATGGACAGATGTGTTTTTTGATGACAAATGAAGCAGTCTGAAAAGTGACCCCCCTTAGCAATGGCCTAGGAGATACAGATGATGGCATTATCTTTCTAGGCCCATGTCAGAATAAAGAAAGGAAGAGAAGAGGACAGGGTTTCACGTTTAGTTAAAGTATGAAATCTTGATCTGGCCTCTTGGGAGGAAGCAAGTCTTCCTTGATGTTGGCTACTTCTCTTCCTCGTCAATTTGCTTAGGACGTCTTCAGCATCTGTACAGGACCAGGTGTCAGGTGGAGGCTTTTTCATCTGTGAGAAGTGTACCCAAGCCTCAAGTCCCTGGAGTTTGACTGCCAGCTGGGTGGTGAGGAGGAGCTGGTATAGTCCCTTCCAAGGAGATCCAAGGGCAGTCTTTGTTCTGAGTGATTCCGACTCAGAGGGGTAGGAGAAAATTAGAAGTGCTAGTTTGGAGATTCATAGCCAGATATTTTAGGAAACTGGAAGAATTCAGGATCCAGTCCAGTTTACAGATATATAGCAAAACCTCAAAGAGATAATAGGATTAGAATCTTATGTAGACAAATATGCAAGCATAATTTTTCTCTCTATTTTTACTCCCCTTTTATCAAAGATAATCACAGTAAAACTAATTGCTTTGTATTAAACTCATCCGGATTATTTTCATAAGTGCAGGAAGAATAGTGATTGACCGTATAAGCTCTTTTTAAGACTGTTTGCTGGAACTTTGTAAGCAAGATATCAGGCTGATTTCTCCAAGGGGCTTTATTGGCTCCATAAAGCCAACTTTAGTTTCTTAAAGGTTTCTGGGCATCTCCAAATCTATGTACATCTCCCCGAAATATGGCATTCTAGTCAAAGCCTTAGTAATATAACCAATGTGTTCAATTGTGTTCTGTTACAAGGATAACAGATTCTTACTGAACTTATGCAAATAACTATATTGCCCTAAAAAGAATACTCATGAGTTTCTGAATTGTGGAGAGATCAAGTAGGGAGAAAAAGTAAATGATTCATCTTTATTTAAAAGGGTGTACTTTACCAAATTGCTGGTATTCATAGACACCTTAGGAGAAAATGTTTCCTTAAATCTGGAAAAATAAAATATCAAGGAACTGGTAATATTTCAAAGAAAAAGTTATTAAAATTTTAATCATCCTCCTCAGTTTAGTCAGTCCCGTGTGATTAATTTTTGTTCTGTGAGAATCCAGTTTTCCATTATTTCTGGAAATTCTTATCCAGTTCAGTTTTATGATTTTAAAGTTATTAAAAACTTGAACTTGTCAAAAGCCCTTTCCATGAATCTCCTTGAAGATGAAGTACTTTTGTGGGAACACTTTTGCAAAACATCAGAGTAAAACAATAACTGTCTGTGAAAAGTCTTAAAGATGCTCTTTGTTAAAGATCTGATGGGAGTTCATTATAATGGAATTGACAAGGAAATTTGGTTATTTCTGTAACATGCAACATTTTAAGATAATAACTGGAATTATGACTGATAACATTATACCAGGATGTACTAGACATTAGGAATTTCATATAATTTCTGGAACACTTATAACATACCTGTACCTATACGAATACTCCATAAAGGAGGCTTTGTACTAATTCTTATTTGACAATGCTTCCCATATGATTTAACATATCAAATAAGCCTAATTAGTTTAACATCTCCCTTTTTGCAAGGAGAGAAAACAAATCTTTTGAGATGTTCCAGGAACCCTCTGGAAAATCCCAAAGTTAATTTGAGGTCAAAAAGACTTCATTTAGAATTGATTTTTGGGAAGTTTGTCAAAAAAATAAGAACGGTTTTTGAGCACTTGGTCAAATAGGATCATAGGACACTGTGTAACAATACCTAGTTATCTATTTAACCATAGTGACAACTAAAGACTTCACATGCAAGTATAGAATGTTACCCAATTGTCAAAAACCTTAACTCTTTTAATAAAGAAGGTTCAGTAGTAATCAAAGACCTGATAAAGATAGCACAGGAAATTATTTTGACAGGTCACAAATTCTTTGTTTTCTAAGCAGATTACTTAAGAGGTAAAGAAAAACCTTTCGAAATCTCTAATCAGGAGCAGACTAAAAGTCTAAGAAAACCTTGTCCTTTTATCAGATGAAAGAAAATTATGTTCTAGTTTTACATAAGTACATTGCTGATTTTAAAACTTAATTTTATGTCTCTTATAATAAATTCATTTGATTTTAGCCAACTTTACACAATGCAAGATTCTCTCTCTCCCTTTCTCTCTTCCCAATTTTCTATTTAATTAGTCCTTATTCTCTTCCTTCCCATCCTGAAATAACCAGCCTCACTTTAGGACAAAATTACTTTCTTTTCCCTCAGAAAATGCATCTCCATTCATAACTTCTCCTATCAAAAACAGATACCCTACTTTCCTAGCTTACAGACATGTTTCCCTTATTACTTCTAGTAGTTTAAATCACATATGTTAGAATTTTTTAACACTAAAAAACCTTAGTTTTTTAGTGAAAATAAAGAAGTAAACAATTATGAACTGTCTTTTATAATAGCATTCTGTGGCTTGGTAAATTTATAAATACTGTTGATAATTTTTGGAAACGTGCTTTCTTGTAGTAAATTTCTCAGTGTGGCACAACACATGTCTACTAATAGGCCCAAATATCTTGAATTCCTTTGTAAAGCAAAATGTGGATAAACCTATGTTCAGTAATTAATATTTCAGTATTTTATCTTATTTAGAAATGATCTAAATATTCAATGCATTTAACTTAACTCATCATTTAACGTAACTTAGCAAAACTGTAAAGTTTCAGGTTACCAAAAAGATTTGGGGAAGCTATTTTAAAAGTTCACATAAAACTTTTTATCCTACTTAGATCTATTTAATTTACTTGTTCTTAACAACCATGTTTAGACTACCTCAAAAACCTTCATGAGAAGAGTCATAAGACAGAACAACCAAACCGAATTGGCAGTCCAAAACAAATGGGACAAGAAACAAAGGAAATGCAAAAGAACCAGAAAATAAGTGACAAAACAGCAACATTAAGCCCTCATATATCAATAATTACCCTAAATGTAAATGGATTGAACTCTCCAATCAAAAGATACAGAGTGGCAGGATGGATTAAAAAGCAAGACCCAACAATATGCTGCCTTCAGGAAACACATCTTAGCACTAAAGACAAGCACAGGCTCAGAGTGAAAGGATGGAAGACAATACTCCAAGCTAATGGCAAACAAAAGAAAGCAGGTGTTGCCATACTCATATCAGACAAAGTAGACTTCAAGATAAAACAGGTTAAGAAAGACAAAGAAGGGAAATATATAATGATAAAAGGGACACTCCATCAAGAAGACATATCACTTATAAATATATATGCACCCAACATAGGAGCACCAATGTACATAAAGCAACTATTAACAAACCTAAAAGGAGACATCAACAACAACACAATAATAGTAGGGGATCTTAACACCCCACTTACAGCAATGGATAGATCATCCAGACAAAAAGTCAATAAAGAAATAGTAGACTTAAATGACAAACTGGAGAGATGGACCTAGTAGACATATACAGAGCACTCCATCCAAAAACAGCTGACTACACATTCTTCTCAAGCGCACATGGAACATTCTCTAGGACAGACCATATGTTGGGAAACAAAGCAAGCCTCAATAAATTTAAGAAGACTGAAATCATAACAAGCATCTTTTCAGACCACAAGGCTATGAAACTGGAAATGAACCATGAAAAAAAAACTGGGAAAGTGACAAAAATGTGGAGATTAAACAACATGCTACTGAACAACCAATGGATCATTGATTAAATTAAAGGAGAAATCAAAAACTATCTGGAAACAAACGAAAATGATAACATGCCATATCAAACCATATGGGATGCAGCAAAAGCGGTCCTGAGAGGGAAACTCATAGCGATACAAGCCCACCTTAACAAACAAGAAAAAGCCCAAATAGGCAACCTTAAATTACACCTAACAGAACTAGAAAAAGAAGAACAAACAAAGCCCAAAGCCAGCAAAAGGAGAGAAATAATAAAAATCAGAGCAGAAATGAATGAAATTGAGACCAAAAAAACAGTAGAAAGGATTAATGAAACAAAGAGTTGGTTCTTTGAGAAGATAAACAAAATCGACAAACCCTTAGCCAGGCTTACTAAGAAAAAAAGAGAAAAGGCTCAAGTAAATAAAATTAGAAATGAAAGAGGAGAAATTACAACGGATACCATGGAAATACAGAGGATTATAAGAGAATACTATGAGAAATTATATGCCAACAAATTGGACAATCTAGAAGAAATGGATAAATTCGTAGCCTTATACAACCTCCCAAAATTGAACCAAGAAGAAATGGAGAATCTGAATAGACCAATAACAAGTAAAGAGATTGAAATAGTAATCAAAAACCTCCCAAAAAATAAAACTCCAGGACCAGATGGCTTCTCCAGTGAATTTTACCAAACATTCAAAGAAGATTTAATACCCATCCTTCTCAAACTATTCCAAAAAAAAAGAGGAAGATGGAACGCTTCCTAAATCATTCTACGAGGCCAACATGACCCTGATACCAAAACCAGACAAAGACAATACAAAGAAAGAAAATTACAGGCCAATATCGCTGATGAACATTGATGCAAAAATCCTCAACAAAATATTGGCAAACCAAATACAACAATACATTAAAAAGATCATACACCATGATCAAGTGGGATTTATACCAAGGACACAGGGATGGTTCAACATCCGCAAATCAATCAACGTGATACATCACATCAACAAAACAAAGAATAAAAACCACAAGATCATCTCAATAGACGCAGAGAAGGCATTTGACAAGATACAACATCCATTTATGATAAAAACTCTCAATAAAATGGGAATAGAAGGAAAGTACCTCAACATAATAAAGGCCATATATGACAAACCCACAGCCAACATCATACTCAACAGGGAAAGACTGAAAGCCTTCCCTCTGAGAACAGGAATGAGGCAGGGCTGCCCACTCTCACCACTCCTGTTCAACATACTACTGGAGGTTTTGGCCAGAGCAATTAGGCAAGAAAAAGGAATAAAAGGAATCCAAATGGTAACGAAGAAGTGAAACTCTCACTATTTGCAGATGACATGATTGTATATATAGAAAACCCTAAAGAATCTGTTGGAAAACTGTTAGAAACAATCAACAACTACAGCAAAGTTGCAGGGTACAAAATCAATCTACAAAAATCAGTTGCATTTCTATATGCTAATAATGAACTAACAGAAAGAGAGCTCAAAAAGATAATACCATTTACAATTGCACCAAAAAGAATAAAATACCTAGGAATAAATCTTACCAAGGAGGTGAAGGACCTATACAATGAGAACTACAAGACATTATTGAAAGAAATCCATGATGACATAAAGAAATGGAAAGATATCCCATGCACATGGATTGGAAGAATAAACATAGTTAAAATGTCTATATTACCTAAAGCAATCTACAGATTCAATGTAATCCCAATCAGAATCCCAATGACATTCTTCACAGAAATAGAAAAAAGAATACTAAAATTTATATGGGGCAACAAAAGACCCTGAATAGCTAAAGAAATCCTAAAGAAAAAGAACAAAGCAGGAGGCATCACAATCCCTGACTTCAAAATATACTACAAAGCAATAGTAATCAAAACAGCATGGTATTGGTACAAAAAACAGACACACAGATCAATGGAACAGAATTGAAAGCCCAGAAATAAAACCACACGTATACGGACAGCTAATTTTCGACAAAGGTGCTAAGAACATGCAATGGAGAAAGGAAAGTCTCTTCGATAAATGGTGTTGGGAAAACTGGACAACCACATGCAAAAGAATGAAAGTGGACCACGTGCTATCGCCATTCACAAAAATTAACTCAAAATGGATCAAAGACCTGAAGGTGAGACCTGAAACTATAAAACTCATAGAAGAAAATATAGGCAACACACTATTTGACATTGGTTTTAAAGGAATCTTTTCGGATGACATGCCTACCCAGACTAGGGAAACTAAAGAAAAAATAAACAAGTGGGACTTTATCAGATTAAAGAGCTTTTATAAGACAAATGAAACCAGAATCAAGATGAACAGACAACCAACCAGCTGGAAGAGAATATTTGCAAAACATACATCTGACAAGGGGTTGATCTCCATAATATATAAAGAAGTCACACAATTGAACAACAAAAAAACAAACAACTCGATCAAAAAATGGGCAGAGGAAATGAACAGACACTTCTCCAAGGAAGATATACAGATGGTCAATAGGCACATGAAAAGATGCTCAACATCACTAATCATCAGGGAAATGCAAATCAAAACAACACTAAGATACTACCTCACACCTGTTAGAATGGCTATAATCACCAAGACAAAAAACAACAAATGTTGGAGAGGATGTGGAGAAACAGGAACCCTCATACACAGCTGGTGGGAATGCAAATTGGTGCAGCCTCTTTGGAAAACGGTATGGAGATTCCTCAAAGAATTAAAAATAGAGATGCCCTATGATCCAGCCATCCCACTACTGGGAATCTATCCAACGCATCTGAAATCAACAATCCAAAGAGGCTTATGCACCCCTATGCTCATTGCAGCATTATTCACCATAGCCAAGAAGTGGAAGCAACCTAAGTGTCCCTTGACTGACGATTGGATTAAGAAAATGTGGTATATATATACACAATGGAATACTACTCAGCCATAAAAAAAGACAAAATCGTCCCATTTGCAACAACATGGATGGGCCTGGAGCGTATTATGTTAAGTGAAATAAGCCAGAAAGAGAAAGACAAATACTGTATGATCTCACTCAGATGTGGAATATAAACCAACACATGGACAGAGAAAACTGGACTGTGGTTACCAGGGGCAGTGGGGGTGGGAGGTGGGGGGTGGGGGGTGGGCACAAGGGGTGAAGGGAGTCATATATATAGTGATGGACAAACAAAAATGTACAACCCAAAATTTCACAATGTTAGAAACCATTAAAACATCAACAGCAAAAATAAATAAATAAATAAATAAAATTTCACCTTAGAAAAAAAAAAAAAAAGGAATAATGTCTAAATTTTACCTTGCCAGGCATATTTCTTCCCATTTAAATCAATAGCAAAATCTTCAGGGTAGAAGTCAATTATACTAGAATCCTGTATCAGGGAGAAAAGCGAAGATTCAAAACAAAAGTCACATATTTCTGTTATAAAGAATTTGATACAACTTTCATTCAAGTTATCAGGCCTGATAAGAAAATGAAGTTTCATTCCTTTTAAAAAATGTTATTAAGATATCAGGTCACTAATCCCGGGCCTAGTAAAAACAAAATTCACAATTTTATTTTAAAAGATGAAAATAAAAAGGCCTTATTATAAAAGAATTTTAGAACTGACGACTGTGGGCCCAAGACAGTGAAGAGTTTATTAACTCTAATAATTCCTACTTCTCAGCTGGGTGTCACTCTTTCTAGCTAGGACACAAAACACACGCAGCGGTGACTGCAGGTAAACCAGCCTTCATGCTCTGGTACCCACCACACATGGCTGGAACCAATAAAAATAATGACTTACAGGTATGCTGAGAACAAAATGACTGTTATAAGAATTTCTCCCAAACACACATCAATTTTATTTACTGGGTAGGGTACTGATGGCCAAGGAAAGCAGGGGAAAAAAAGTAGTAAAAAATATACAGAAGAATCCAAATACTTTTACTTTGTTTCTGGACTTCACTATTTTAACTATAAAAAACAGTAAGTTATATTCAAAGAAAAGAGAAGCCTTCCTGAAATGAGTTTTGACTCTGCGCCTAGTGAATTAAAATCCTGAGGGTCAGAGCGGGCCCAGTGGCACAGCAGTCAAGTTCACACGTTCCACTTCAGCGGCCCAGGGTTCGCCGGTTTGAATCCTGGGCTCGGACCTACTCATCGCTCATCAAGCCATGCTGAGGTGGTGTCCCACATAGAAGAACCAGAAGGATTTACAACTAGGATATACAACTAGGTACTGGCAGCTTTGGGGAGAAAAATGTTGAGGGTCAGAGTAAAACACGAAATGAGAATATTTTACAATTGATACTTAGTGTATTAAATTACTTTCTACTTTCCAACAAACTTCACCTATTCCAAAGTCACATCAAATTTGCTTCACTCCCCAAGCACGAAACCAGGTATTATCAGTGCTACAATCCCCTATATGTCCGCCTAATCTCTCACCAATCTGACATCTCATTTATCAAAAGCTTTAAGTCAGATACAGATTACTCCAATGAGAATGCACTTCATGTAACATCACTACACTATATGGAGGAAATGGGATCATTCAAATTCCTTTCAAATTCTTACCAGTTATTTTCCAGGCTTTTGTCCTTTGTTCAGTCATTTAGCGACTGTGTATTAGTTACTCTGTTATTTTTTATTCCAACTAAACAAAACAATAAACTTTAATAATTTTAAAGACCAAGTACTCTCAACCACAGTATTTAATGCTGAAATTCTTTAGCATAACAAAAATTAGCTTCGTTTATATATTAACACCTAAGGAGCTTCAAAGGCTTTACAAACAAATCTTATTTAATAAGTAATGAATTTCTTTATAGGAAGCTTGAAAATATGAGTCTGGGTTCAATTTCAGAATATAGCTCAACAACACAGACTATTATAGAAATAACTATTTTCTTAAAATGATTAACTAGAGATTTAGAGGAAAATATTCATTTTGTACCTGGTAATAATATCGAAGAACCCAGCAGAGCCCTTCAACGTAAGACTGTACAACTTTACAACGGAATTTGTCATCAGCTGCATCAACGTCAAATTTGTTCTTGTAGTACCGCTGCTTCCAACCAGCTTCCCAAAGCCTAAAAATCAGGCAAAGCCAGTTCATGTTGAATTCATACACTTTCAGTAACTAGCTACCAATTTATCATCCAAATCAATTTATACTTAATATCCAGGTAAAATGTAAATGAGTTAAACAGGAATAGTAACATAGCTTCATTTAATTATTTCTAAAAAGTCCACTTTCACAGGATTTATTATCAACTTAAAGATAGTTAAACGTTAAAAACTCAAACACTGATTCTAGAAAGATCATTACAAAACTACAGTAAAAAAAAAGAGAATAACCATTTATTAAAGTAGATACACAACACTTGTTTGCTCAGATTTTCATACTGTTTTACATGTTTTTTTGATTGTAGAACAATTCTAAAACTACATTTTAAGATGCAAATACTGAAGATATTTTATATAGTTCAAGTTCCTCAGTTTGTTAAAGTATATCTAAATTACACAAAGAAAGTCAACTAAATTACTTTTTTAAAAAAGAATAATCTAGAAGCCAGGCAGAAATTAGGTATATACCTACTCTCCCTATCCTTGGGCCTTCTCCCTCATTCAACAAAGCGTTGTTGGCATAAGTGAAGGACACGGACACACACACACACGTTCTGGTAAAACTTAGAAGGAGGTCATCAATTCACTAAATTTTCATTAATCACTGAAAATACAATGTGAAAAACCACATTTTCACTCAAAGTATTTTTTATTTTTTTAAGTACTCATTTCTCAATCTCTGAAAGATTTAAAGATGCCAAAGAATACTAAAAAAAAATCAAGAACGATCAAGAACGTCAGGATGATTCTCCATTAAGGGCTCTTTTCTACCATGTGCCAGATCTTACTAATTAATTGCAGTCATGTTTCAGAATACACCATATCAATTTTTTTATTTACATTTTTTTTTGAGGACGATCAGCCCTGAGCTAACATCCAATGCCAATCCTCCCCCTTTTTGCTGTGGAAGATTGGCCCTAGGCTAACATCCATGCCCATCTTCCTTTACTTTATAGGGGATGCCGCCACAGCATGGGTTGACAAGCGGTTGAACCTGCGAACCCCACGCCGCTGAAGCGGAGTGCATACACTTAACTGCTGTGCCACCGTGCCGGCCCCTACACCATAGCAATTTTAACTTTGCCCCCACGCAAAAGATTTACAGAACATCAATTAGGAGAAATATCTTCTATCCATAATGTTGAATATCACTATTTTACAGAAACTATTAATGAAATAAATGCTAAGAACTCCAAGCATTTCTTGATAGAAGCAATTCTACTTTGATTATCTTCAGCACCAAAATTAAACAATAAAGTACTAAAAAAATCAAGTTAACTATTAAGCTTATATTGATCATGATGGCTACATGGTAAAACAAAAAATATACTCCAAGAGTTGCAGAAGCAGAGGATAAAAACTCAGATCAGGTAAATGCTCAATCACAAGTCACCACAGATCTCTGAATCTGACATCAAAAGATGTTGGGAAAATACAGAACCAGACATCACACTTCTGAAGTTTCTAATCATAAATACAAACACATCATCCACGTCCTATAAAAGAAGCATGAGCTGTGAACCACTAATGTTTAACTTTGAAATAAATCATTTTGCAAAATTCTAAATGAGTTACAATTATTGAGGTTGTTGGCCCTTTGCACTTGAGCCCAGGGTTCAAATCCAGATTTAATCACACAAGAAGCTGTTAATCTTATTATATAATGATCTCAAACTTCTGTATAAATTAAAGAATCCAATATTCCTATTATAAATTTTAAGTATATAGCTAATGGGAAACTTCTCTGTCATGAAATATAGTTGTGCATATGCAAGTTCGTGGTTTTTAAAAATACATTTCTCTCTTAACCGAAAGCTTTTTGCATATTTCATTTTAAAGAAGAAACTTTTCAATTGAGATGATTAAAACAAACTATATCAAGTAACCAAATGTAACTGAACTTTCTGGGTTAAGCAGCTTGAAAATTTAATCTCATAACGGTAACATTCAGATCACATAGAGCTAAACACCTCATGTCTAGCCGATCTAGTGCCTGGTCTCAGAGGGAAAAGGGGCTTGGAGGACAAAAACCAGCATGCATACTAATCTAGATACTTAGGTTTAACAGCTATAGCTTACACATCTCACTGGAATTTACTGACTATCCTAACCCTCCACATTAATTACTGGTGGATAAAAAGATCACAGGCAAGCATCTGAAGGCACTGCTGCTCTAAGCTAAACAGCATTAATTAGACGGCGTCTATTTCAGCAATTTGCTAACAAAGTGCTACCAAAAAATGGCTTCACCTGACGTTATCCTCTGGTTCAGGTTCACTGTCACTGTCTTCTGCTTTTTGCTTAATTCCTCCTATCGGAGTCGGGGAGCCATCAGAAGTGAAACTCGTATTAGGAGATACTGAAGGACTCTGTAGACACTTATGACATTACAGAGGAAGGATTTAATTATTCATTTCACATAAGAAGTTACATCCAATTACTGTTACCACCATGCTCCACAGTAATACATTTTTTTTAAGCTATTACATAGATATGGTAAATATATTTAGAAAGTATAAAGACTGATCTTGGCATACTCTACCTCTCTAAAAAAGAATAATATAGTACCAAGCCTCCTACGCTTAAACTCAAAAGAATTTGAACATTAAGGTAAAAACTGCTTCAGAAGAAATAAGAAAAACTTAATTTCATAGATTTTTTTTTTTAATTATAGGACTTGAACATTTTCTTCCTTTGGTGGTTCCCTCGTGTTATGAATTTGTGATCACTTTCCACCAATTAACTAACAAAGCTGTAAGGGGAAAAATATATATATATGTATATAAATTAATACATAAAATACTCAATGCTGGTGAGAATAAAGTTAGATGTAAGTGGTTCAACCTAGTACAACCATTCTAGAAAGCAACAGTTTAATGAGACTCCGCCAGATATCTGTTAAACTATTTTATACCTGTTGTTTTAAAATTCATTGTACAAATAAAATCTATTAGTCATCTTAGAAAAATGCAGCTTTTATTATTTCAAAGACTTGGATACCACTTTAAATTTACCATTACTTCCCTTTGTACCTAACTCAATGAACATAGTAGCACCCTAAAGTATTTTAATATTTAACTAAAAAATTAGGGGCAGCTTGGTGGCATAGTGGTTAAGTTCACACACTCCGCTTCAGCGGCCCGGGGTTCACAGGTTCAGATCCCGGGCGCACACCTACACATCACTCAGCAAGTCATGCTGTGGTGGCATCCTACATACAAAATAGAGGAGGATGGGCATGGATGTTAGCTTAGGGCCAAACTTCCTCAGCAAAAAGAGCAAGATTGACAACAGACGTTAGCTCAGAGCCAATCTTTCTCACACACACACACAAAAATTAAAATGTTCTGCAACTTTAATGTTAAATGACCAAAAACCTAAGTGGCAGAAAATGTTTTCATGGTAAAGTTTTTCTTCTGTTATTCACAGTATATTAGATATTTCAAGTAAGCTATTTTTAAATCGAGAACTCAGGAGCCTATTTTAATGATACTGTAACTAAAACCTCAGCATGAAGGTAGTTCACACCAAAGGCCAAGAAAAGTTACAACAAAGCAAAACTATATTTAACATAGAGCTCACAACACTTTCCTTTAATAGATGTATAATATCAATTTTATTCATGATACTGTATGGCTAATACTATCAAAAAAAAAAAAAGAAAAAAAAAAGAAAACAGGGGCCAGCCCTGTGGCCTAGTGGTTAAGTTTGGGGCCCTCTGCTTCAGCGGCCCGGGTTCAGTTCCCGGGCACAGACCTAAAACACTCGTTGGCAGCCACCTATATACAAAATAGAGGAAGATGGGCACAGATGTTAGCTTAGGGCAAATCTTCCTCAAGCAAAAAGAGGAAGATTGGCAACAGATGATAGCTTAGGGCCAATCTTCCTCACCAAAAAAAACCAAAAAAAAAAAAAAACGCACAAAGAATAAAAATAAATCCAGGAAGGCACTGTTGTACTTGTAAGATGAGATGGGTATTTTCAGTCAGACACATCTGAGTCTGAAATACAAAGTCCAACCTTTAACAGCTGTATGGCCTTGGGCAATTTATTTAACCTCTGTCAGCCTCAACTTCAAGCAGGGATGATACTGTTCTATCTCTTTACAGGTTATAGCAAGGAGTAAATGAAACAATATCTGTAAACCATCAAAGCTGCCTGCCTGGTGCATGGTGGTTAACCATTCAGGAAGTCATCCCTATTAGTTTTTAAACAACACTAATCCATTTGGATTAAATTAGGAGAGTGATATTCCTGTCAATCATCTAAGTACAGAGAAGGTGTAAACAAAGCAATCTTTCCCAAATTCACAAACAAGATATAAATTATCTTTAGACAACAAAAATAATATACCTTCAAGGGAAAAAAAGAAGAAAAGAAGTTGTTTGCTCTTTAATGCTAAATATCTGCTGCTCTTTTCTGCTCTATCTCTACTAACAAAAGTATTCAGAAATATTCTTTCCTAAACATACCAGAGTCATACCCATTCATTCAAATTTCTTTTTAAAAAGCTGTTTTTGCAATCAAAGTTTATTAAACTGAGAATGGTCGCAAATACAATGAAACTACACTTCAGAATGCAAAATTTAAAAACATATTTATGAGGAAACAGAAGCTATCTAATAAAACATTAACCATGTTGACCATCAGTAGATACCAGTCAAGCACTGGAGCCCAGCACACCCAAACAGCTCAGAAAAAATAACACAGCAAAAATCCATAACTGTAAAGGCTTCCTTTAAATAAACTGGTCATTTGGCTTCATGATTTCCTTAAATTCAACACATTCTAGATGAAAACTCCTCTATGCAAAGATTCCAGTAGAAATAACTGTGTCAAGGAGAATTAAGACAGGATCAAATAAGCAACCTAATCACCAATCTCCCCATTCCTATTCCCATGGCAGACATTATTAATCAATATAGTCTAATCCTGTGGAGCCTGAATATTGGAATCTTTCTCAAAGCAATCATAGCTGGCAAAGTTTAAACCTACCTGCCTCCCTGAGATTAAGAAAAAAGCATTTTATCATCAACGTGGTGTTAGCAATACTAGTCACTCTCAGTTCATTCTGTGAGGACGGTAGTCACTATAATCTTAAATGATGGACGTCAGCTTTTTCCATTCTACACAAGCATCTCATTGCAAAACCTTTCACTGACTCTCCATATCCCACTCTGTTAATGGTGTGAGGAATAAGACAAGAAAGGAAAAACAGAACCAAAACACAACAGAAACCCCAGCCGCTTCTCTCAGAAGATGCAAATCTGTTTCCAAATTCCAAATCTAAGGTCCTAAAACTTCTAAGTGTGAATTTATGGGAATATAAATTCAACCAGTCTCATGATATGGCAAAAATTTCACATATAGGGTTGCCTTGTGATAAAGGATTTGAGCATCAATAGGATAACCATTAGAATAATGAAATTTAAATATCCCAACTTATGTAATTTCCTTGGATATATCATAGCAAAAGTTTACATAGGATACTGTACCTTATATAATATCTTTCCTCCCTCTACAACACTCTCTCTTTCTCTCGTGCCTACTAGCCTGAAACAAGCAACAGCTTTGATTACCTTTTGTCTGTGTACATTAGTTCACGGTCTGTTCCCTTACCCCTGCTGCTGCCCTGCCGGGTGCTCTGAGCTCATGGTCTGCTGCCATTACAGGAAGCTACTGAACAGAGCATAGCCTTGCTGGCTGAGACGATTTGCTTCTGCAGTCTGGATTACAACGTTCAAATAAGGAGGAATACCATGAGGCAAATCCATTCAGTTCCTGAGTTTATAAATAGGGAGCAACCGAGCCAGCCCTGATGGCCTAGTGGTTAAAGGTCGGCGCGCTCAGGGCTGGCCCCATGGCTTAGCGGTTAAGTGCGTGCGCTCCGCTACTAGCGGCCCGGGTTCGGATCCCAGGCGCGCACTGACGCACTGCTTGTCCGGCCGTGCTGAGACCGCGTCCCACATAAAGCCACTAGAAGGATGTGCAACTATGACATACAACTATCTACTAGGGCTTTGGGGGAAAAAAAAAAAGGAGGAGGATTGGCAATAGACGTTAGCTCAGAGCCGGTCTTCCTCAGCAAAAAGAGGAGGATTAGCACGGATGTTAGCTCAGGGCTGATCTCCCTCACAAAAAAGTTTGGCGCGCTCTGCTTTGGCAGCCCAGGTTCGGTTCCCGGACGCAGAACCACACCACTTGTCTGACAGTAGCCATGCTGAGGTGGCGGCTCACATAGAACTAGAAGGACTTATAACAAGAATATACAACTAGGTACTAGGGCTTTGAGGAGGGGGAAAAAAAGAGGAAGACTGGCAACAGATGTTAGCTCAGGGCAAATCTTTCCCAGCAACAAAAAAAGAGCTCTAAAAAAAATGTGGATAATGAGAGCTACCTTAAAATATGTATTCAGATATATTCCACGTCTGAGTTGGAGAGTGAGAGTTTAGGCAGTGAGGAGTACCTGTATTTGACAAACTGAGGAATACTATCCTGCAAAATGCCCATAACTGATCCCTGGGAGGAAAGGGGAAATACGGCAGCAAAACCACCCTCTTCTCTTGCTCTAGCTATGAGACATTTGGATGTCCTGTCATGCTTCTGGCACCATCACCACCCAGTACCTTTGGGGAAGCAGGAAGCACTGTGGCCCGACTGCATTAGAGAAACACTGCAGCCACTTAGCTATCCACATTTACATGTACGTTCTTTTCTTTCACATCATTTAGATATTTTCATATTAATAAGGATTTAACAGAGTTAAAGATATCTCAAGGCAAAAGAAATTGAGAAAAACTATAAAACAAAACAACTCCAGGCTAAGTGATAAAATTCACACACAACTGTAAGAGACATCTGAAAGTCACCACTCTTCAATGCTACATAAAAATAAGTTACTTACAGAATTATTCTGCATCCTCATTTCATAGGCTGCTTGTCTCGGATTACTGGCTACTTGAGAACCTGGTGAATTTCTTGAACCCAAGGCATGAGGGGTTAATATTCCACCAGCAGTGAAAGCTGGTTGATCTCTCTAACATAAATGGAAATGAATGTAGAAATTAAAATTAAATCACAACACAGTTAGATGACAGGAAGAAATGAAGGCAATGGAAAAGAGTCCCTGCTGTAAGCTCTTTAAAGACGAAATGGATTTCCGTTAACATTACAGGGTTGTCTACAGTTTGATTTGATGGTAACTTACCCTGTAAACAACAGTCTGTAATATTTAATAATTCTGCTATAAACGTACATATAATACACTTTTCTGATACATAGAAGCTATTCAAATCTCATTAGGTTATTCCCTTATGTTCACTTACAATTTCAAAATGCATTCAAGACACAATTTAGGCAAATAAAGATAACTATTAAGGTAAAAAAATAAGCCAAGAGTTTGATTTATACTTAGGAAATACAACTTCTATTTATCCTTCACCTTGATGGAATTTAACTCTTTGTTTTCAATTAGTTAGAGCTATGATTATAGCTACAGTAGGTGACAGTCATGGCTGACTGATAAAAGATATTTTTTAAACAGACACTGACTGAAAGAAAATAATAATATATGAGGTAGACATCAAACACGCCCTTCCCTATCTGAGTGGTTCTGAACCTACCTGCAACAATCAATAACTCTACTTTTCTCCCTTACAGGTTCCTGAAATTGCTCGATTCTAATGAAATATAATAATAAAAGGTAGTCCCCAAACTCCATTTGTTTAAAATCCAGTAAGGAAGACAAGAAAAACAAAAACTTAAGAAGTTAAGTGACTATAAAGTGTTATGCAATTAACTAAGCAAACAAATATCACAAGCGAGAAGCACTCGAGTTAAAAGGAAGGGCTGCTCAACCTGGATTACAAGCGGAAGCAATAGGGAGGCCTCGTGGAAAATGTAAGATGGGAGGGAGCCGTGGAGTCAGAAACCCATTGAGAGGGACCAAACAAAGGCAATGCTCTGAGTCAGGAGGGACCTGGGATATTTAGAAGACAACTGGGGAAAGCAGGGTGAGAACTTGACCAGATCATAGTATGCTCTGCACGCCAGACTAAGACAGAACTGGATTCTGCGGGAACTAAGGAGTCACTGGTAATTTCTGAGCAGAGAAGCAACAAAGTTTCGAGTGTTGTGTTCTAGGAAGAGTAACCTGACAAGGATATAGACAGAGTGTAGTAACTTTCAAGAAGATACAAAGACCTAACTATTTTTATTACAAAAACAATACCCAATTACCGGAAAAAATTCAAATAGCTAAGTGCTACCCGGCCCCTCTGGCCCATCAAGTGTATCCCTTCAGACTCTAGAGCTTAGAAAGGACTTCTTTAAAACTGACACCAGCATTCTTTCTCCAGGTAAGAGGCAGCTGGGTAGACATTATGTCCCTAACAAACTACTGGATAAGGAATAAAAAGCTATCTTCCTCCCAAATTGTAAATGTATGTTATTGCCAATCTGATGAAATTAATTAAAACTCACCTTCATTCTCTTTCTCTTTTCTTTCTGTCGTCTTCTAAAACTGTCCTAAAAGTATAAAATCCACATATTCTGTCAAATAATTACACAAAAATGTAAGAGTTAAACATTACCAGGAATGATTTGGGAGACAAAGTTTTAAAGGAAGACCCCAGAAACGTAACTAATTAAACTAGGCAATGGACTATATGTTCAAAGTGTTGCTTATCAGAACTTTAGATAGACAGAGAGCATTCTAAATTGAGTTTAGATACAATTTAATTATGCCTCTTAATTTTTTTCAGATATTTTTTGATATCATTTCAGGAAAGAATGCAAGAGTCATAACAAAGACCCTCTGTTTTACCCTGAAGCAAGTAGCCCACCAATACAGAGAAGATACAAATAAGTAACTCCCCACTTACTTTGGGCCACTCAAAGGCCTCCTTTACCCCAGAAAGCATTCCTCCCACGCCCAAGTTTCTGTGAGCATCAAGGCACTGAGACGACAGCTACGGTGGCCAGGGCTGCTGCTGTGGACTGAAACAGGGGCCAGCAGGTCCTGTACTGACTGTCATTCTACCAGCAGCTGCACTTCCATCACTTCCAAGTCAGTACTGCCACCTGCAATATAACACCCTATTGAGATCTGAACTTTGTGCTTTCTGCCAGGAGAGGGGCTGAATGCTGGACACATGGTGACTGACGACCTTAAAACCTCCTAAGACAGCAAAACCACCAATTTCTTTAATCAAGCTTTTGCCCCATCTTTAAACTTATCTAGGTCACCAATGACCCACAGACTGTGAAATCCATTACTCAGTTTTCAGTCCGTATCTGACCGTGACTCTTCCTTCTTGATCCGTGCTCTTCACTTGGCTTCCAGGACACTACACTCACCTGGTTCTCCTCTTTCACTCTTGCTGAATGCCTTCACTCCTCAACTTCCCCAACACCTTAATATTGGCGTTCCTCTTCACCCAGTACTTGGACTCTCACTCTCATGGGAGTGATCATCCAGTCTCACGGCTTTAAACACCATCTACGTGCTGATGACTCCCCAGTCAGGACCTCTCCCCACTCAACATCTCCACTTGGGTGTACAAACTTCACATGCCCCAAATGGCATCCCCACCCCTAGCTTTGTACCTCCCAGTCTTCTTTATCACAGTAGCTCAGACCATTTTTCAATTGCTCAGACAAAATGCTTTGGAGTCATTCTTAATAGCTTTCCTTCTCTCACCCCTAGCATTTAATTCACCAGCCAAATCCACTAGTTTTACCTTCAAAACATGTTCAGAATCCAATTACCTCTTATCAATCTCCACTGCCACCATGTTGGCTCCCTTGGATTATGGCAAAAGAGTCTAATTGGGCTCACTGTTTCTATCTTTGCCTCCATACAGTTAGTCTCAACAGGGCAGCTAGAGTGATCCTTTTATAATATGTGTCAGATCTTGTCACTTTTATACTCAAAGCCCTCCACTGATGCAGAGTGAAAGCTAAAGTTCTTATAATGACCTATAGGGTCCTACCAGATCTGGCCCTCCACCATCTTTCTGACCTCCTCTCCTACCCCTACTACTTTCCCTCTGCTTCCTCTGTGCCTGCCACACTGGCTCCTTGCTGTTCCCTGAACATCCTGGGTAAGCTCCTGCCCTAGAGCCTTTGCACTGGCTATTCCTTCTGTCTGAAATGCTCTTCCTGCAAACACCTGCATGATTACTCCCTCATATCCGTCAAAGTCATCTGTCAGTGAGGCCTTCTCTAGTCATCTTTTCTAGAACTGCAATGTCCTCATGTCCACCTTCCCAGATATTTCCTCATCTGCTTTTTTCTTCACAGCACTTATCACTCTCTAACACATTACACACTTTACTTAGTTTTTGTGTTTACTGTCCATCTCCCGCGGAAGAATATCAGCTCTATGAGGTCAGGAATTTTTGTCTGCTTTTTTCTTTTGTTTTTTGTTGTATCAGTAACACTCAGAATACTATTTGGCACACGGGAAACACTTAATAAATATATGCTGAATAAATGAAGAAGATTTGCAAGACAAAAGGCAAACATCAAAGCTCATAACATAAAAAGCATCATATTTCTGACCTAACTGCTCAACTTTAATAATAAATATTGATGTATTCTTCTTTTATCATGTATTCTGCTGGTCAGTTAAATACCTATTTCTAAGGGTGGTAGTTACACATAAGCAAAATAGGCACACCTGGTTGGACTTTACTGATCTTTAATTTTTGTGTGCTATGAACTTCTTTGGAAGTCTGTCAAAAGCCGGAGACACACTTCCTGGGAAAATACACACACCTAGATACTATTATATTGAATTTCTGAGGGTTCATAAATTTCCCCGACGTCCAACTATGCTGACAAACATCATATGATGTCAGGGATACCAAAAACGATCCAAAGCTTTAATGCCCTCTCTGCCAGGCCAGCTGGAAACTTTATTACTCAAATCTGAAGCACTCTGGTATCTATCAAATCCCATACATCCCAGTCTAATGGCAAATATCACCAATACTTAATAGTACAGAGTAACCTAAAACCACATAAAAGGACTGTTCTA
Organism: Diceros bicornis minor; assembly: GCF_020826845.1. Classification (NCBI taxonomy): domain Eukaryota; kingdom Metazoa; phylum Chordata; class Mammalia; order Perissodactyla; family Rhinocerotidae; genus Diceros; species Diceros bicornis. The sequence goes on from NW_026691429.1 coordinate 6,187,400, forward strand.
ACGTGAGGCTTTTACACCAAGTACTACACCGTCTGTGTAGTTTTTTCTTAAGCATAAATGGCAGCAGGTCAGGTGGAGCCACCATAATTGTTGAAGGCTTAGTTAAAAATGGCTGTCCTGATAGACATTTGATATCCTAGACAAAGTCAGTTACGCTATTTAAATTTTACATGTGAAAAATTCTTGCCATCTCAGAACATTACCAAGTACCAAAGGCTTTAAAAAGAACACTTACAGTCTACTCACACTGGTATATAAAATGGTACCCAAGGTTCTAAAAAAGAGATCACTAGCTATAGCATACAAAGCTGAAGAAAATATAAAATCTTGTCAGATGCAATGACATGTTTTAATCTGTTAGGAGATAATGAAGCAATGTAGCAATATTATTATGTTGCTATTTGCTCAAAATAGCCATATGACTTTTTATAAAATCAGTTTCTAAAAGGATTTCCTTCACTCTCTTTCTAAAAAGCTACTATCTGCTCATTTTACCCACTGCTTGCCTCCCTTGCCACTCTTTCACAATCACCTTGCAACCTACTCTGCCTCCAGGCTACTGCCCCTCCACCCCACTAACTCTTCAGGACCTCTGAACCCCTGGCCATGGACTAGGGGCCTATCTCACTCTGACGCCTCCGGCAGCACCAGTGGCTTCTCATCTCTTCAGGGATTTCCTCCCACCTCTCTAGAACTGACTCCCCTTTCTCCTTAACATCCATGCTTCTTAAGGTTTCTGTTGGAGGCACTTGAACTCCATAAAAAGCTCCAGGGATTTCAACTTCACACTCATGACGTGAAGTATTCTGCTAATGTTCTGAAATCTCCTTCCAAAAGACTTCTGCCCTGAGCTTTACACATATCCATCTAACTGCTTCACGGACTTTCCTCCTCTCAGGTGTCCTGTGACCCCTCCAACTCAGTATCTCCAAAATGAACCTCAATTTCTACCTTGTCCTCACCCCAACCTTCTCTACCCCCACTGCTTGCTGTCTCATGAACGGCCCAACCACACTCCCAACTGCCTAAGCCAGACTGGACTTCTCACCTAAGCACTCACTCCATCATATGTCATCAATTTCCAAGTGCTTTATTATTTTATTTCTTTCTTTTATGTTTAATTGCTTATTCAGAGCTGCAACCCTCTGCCTAGACTGATGCTATCTAACCCAGAGGCCCCTACACTCCACTACCAGAGTACAGAGTTCCTAGGTCTTCACCTGACTTCCACAGCATCAACATTTCCTCTAAAACATGGCATCCACTAGCTCATTCCAAGCATCCTTCCAGTCTTGGAACCCTCATTTCACATCCCGTTGATCAGACACGTGTTTGGATTTTTATCTTAATCAGGATTATGAAGAGAGAAAAAAATTACAGTGCAATTCACACAGTGTGCAATACACAGTTCCACACAGCAAGCATCACAGCCTTTATAAAATAATCAAAGCACTGGCCACTCATGATTACATTGGCGTTTGATACACTATAACAACGCACTCAAAGAGGTTAAAAGTACAATCACAGGATCATCACAGCATATTAGAGACAGGAGCAATTTAGCTACTGCAATAGAAACATTTTACCTCATCATCCTTTCTCTTTTTAAAAATGCTATCCTCAACTTCACCAACTGCTAACATGATCATCTGTACTCTTTGCAGACTGACATAACCACTTTCTGTAAGGTAACCCTGTAAGTGATGAAATACATGTAAAATGATCTTCTTATAAAAGCAAATACTTCTGTTTTGAAATTATTCAAGAATGAACTCACCCCAGTTTTGTGAACCACATTTTTGTATATGTTAACCAAACGGTCAATTGCACCTTCCCTGCCACCAGGAAACAAACATTATGTATTAGGACCAGTACGCACTGTAAGCAAGAAGGCTACAACAGTAGTTTAAAAACCCACACAAACACACATACCGAATCTCTAACGACGGCAGGTGAGGAAGGAAGTCATTTCCCACAAAGAAGCACATGAAGACCCAGTCATCAGTGCTCCTCTCGACATCAAATGTGAACGGTAGGCTGGCCATGGTGAGCTCTCTTTCCAAATACTACAACCAAAAAGGAATGCTGCCATTAAAGCTATGAAATGGCACTCTGCTTTAGAGGGCTGATTCAAGTGATTATTGCCACATACCTCACGAAGAACATTAAGACGAAGGAAGATAAACTCTCCTTCTGCACAAGGAAGACTATCTGCAAGTTCATCGTGCTGCAACAAAAGGAGTAAAGATTAAACAAGTCTACTCTAAACCCTGTAATTTTTTTCCAGCCAAACGAACATTATAGCTTTTTTTAAAGCAAGATCCATTTTAATATTACAAGTACTAAATAAAAAAAGAACACACCAAACCATTTTAAAAATAAAAATTACCCATAATCCCAATCATACCTAGACCAGGGATCGGCAAATGTTTTTTGCAAAGGGCCAGATAGTAAATATAGATATTTTAGCCTGTGCGGGACACACAGGGTCTCAGTTGCATATTCTTTCATGTTTTATTTTGTTTTTACAACCTTTTAAAAATATAAAAACCAGGGCCGGCCCCCTGCATAGTGCTTAAGTTTGGCATGCTCTGCTTTAGCGGCCAGGGTTCGCAGGTTCGGATCCTAGGCGTAGACCTACACCACTAGTCAGCCGTGCTGTGGCGGCAACCCACATATAACATAGAGGAAGACTGGCACAGATGTTAGCTCACGGCTAAGCTTCCTTTAAAAATAAAAAATAAAAAATAAAGTAAAAACCATTCTTAGCTCATAGGCCAAATCTAGAGGGCTGGAGTTTGCCAATCTCTGATGGATAGCCAACCAGTATTTTGATGTGTATGCCTCTAGACCCTTCTCTGTGAGCGTACAGTATATTTCTTACCTGCTTTTTTCACTCACTATGTCTTTTAAAGAGGTACTATATTCTTAAAACAGATAGAAACCTCTTTAGAGACTGGATATAATCAAGTGAACCCAAAATATGCAGAAACTAGGAGTAACTTAAAAGTATCAACAAGTTTAAAGTATCAACAAGTTTAATATATTTGATTTGTAGTTCCTTTTAAGAATAACCATTTGAAACATTACTTGTACAAACAAATCATGTGCCATGGACATTATTACCTATGAGACTTAAGCCTCGTATACTTACAAGCTATGTTAGAAAAAGTGGAGAGTAGAAAGAATGAGTACACGCATGCTTTTGAATGTGTCTTTAAAGAGTTTTCAAAGACACATTTCTATGAGAGGGAACAGAGTAAGTAGGTAAAAAATCTAATCAAAAATAGTCTTCTCTTTATTTTAAAAATGAAGCAACCTGAATATATTTAATGCTGTTCAATTATACACTTAAAAATAGTTAAAATGGTATATTTTGTATTATATATATTTTATCACAAAAAAAATAAAATAAAATTTTTAAAAATGAGGCAACTACCATCTCAAATTTCTTACCTTTCCCTTCTTTTCTCTTGGCAAACCTTCACAGTCCTTAACTTCATGTCCAAACTGATTACAAAGAGCACATGGCTTGGGTTTGTTTGGTTTGAATTCTTCTCTAATAATGGTAAAGTTGGGTTCATATGTAGCAAGGCCGAGCATAATGAGATCAGCTATCAATCAACAATGACAAAACACTGAACAGTGAGCACTTTCAGAAGATCCTTACCATAACCAAAGACATAAGACATTACCATAACACAAGACACCAACACAAAGAAAAGCCCAAAGGAGCACACAAACAGAGGCAGCAAAGTCAAAATGCCTAAAACTTCCTAGTAGTTCTCAGTCAACAAGATGTCCCCCAGATACATGGGCCTAGAGTGTAGACTACCACTCAGGAGTCAACACTCGTCCATTTTAAAGGTATGTGCAGCCATATTAAAAGGTAGAAAAATGTAAGAAAAAAATTAAAGATAGGTAAACATTAATCACAGATTAAATAACTCAGTACTAATTTCCTCTCAAACATAAAATCAGCAAGGCACTTTAGAATTTCCAGGCAATCATGAATAATTCATTACTATACACCAACTCATCAACTTGCTACGGTTTAATCCAAGAGACTCAAATTCCAAAGAAGAAACTTACCATCTGCTCCACATAAGCAATGATGAGTGTTTGGGTCATGGTTAGGCTGAGCTAAAGGAGGAGAAAACATATATTTATTATATTTATACCAGAGGAATATCACATTTTACCATTTTCTATATAATGGCTTGTCAATCAGATATTCATAAGTGATTTTTTCCTCTTTGTCTTCTAATGTAATCTATAATTTTATGTTCTCCTTCACCAGGAGCACTAGCATCAGATAAAATAACCTATAAAAGACAGTTTTTAACACTTTCAGCTCATCTCCAATTTTCTAGGACAAAAATCAACAGAACTGAGTATCTTAAAATAAACTGGGATAATTCTATTAAGATGTTATTAATTGGAAATTTTTCTTAATAAGGTGTGTGTGTATTAAACACCAAAACTATTTACTTACCACATGGAATAGAAAATCAAATGTCTGGGTTAAACTTAGCCATTAGCAAAACCGACCAGTCACAAGTCTCCACCATTCTCACTGCCACCTAAGGACACAGCACTGAAGCACACAAACCCTGGGAGCAATCAATAAAAGACACCCAGTAAACACAATTTCCCACACCTAATAACAGGGAAATAGGCTTATGCCCTAAAATCACACAACAGTTTGTTTAAATTTTACGTAAATACTTAGGAGAACACAGTGATTCTTTAAAGGCAGACCCACGACTTTAATTTTGCTATATTTTGATTTCAAATAGAAATTTTCATTTAAAAATTACTTTCATACATAAATAGATATTTTTTAAACCATGAGTACCATTTTATGGCTTCATAGTGACGGTACGAGGACAAAAAATTGGCATTGAGAGAAAATTCGACTGTCTAAAACTGGATCATGCAAGACATCCCATTTCTAATAACCCTGGCAGCCTCTCCTTTCCTCTGACAGTCAACTAGGATTTCACAGGGGGGAAAAAAGAAAAAAATACTATCAGTCATATCAAAGTATAGACTCAAATATCACCTTCATCTTTTTGAAGTACCAAAATGTGAAACTTACTGTCAAAATTTTCCACCCAGGATCATTATTTAAACGATCAGCTATGTAATAGCGAAGGCATTTAGCAAGATGGTCCATGAACTCGGTTCCCTAAAATGATAGAAGGAAATAAATTAAGCTATCATTTAAGAGTTCGCAATAGCCAGCAAAGTCTGAGACTACTTACTGGTGTAATACAGTTGCTGTCAAATCTTTCTTTTATTTCTTCTGGAGGAAGAAAGCCACCTAGAGAAAAAGGCAATGTTTTGTTATCGCCATAAAAAGTGAGGTAAACTACACAATATTAAGCCCAAACAACAAAAACAGTAAGTTCAAATACAAAAAAATGAGAAGTATTGTCACTTGAGGAACAATGTTCCCCTTTCTGGGAAGAAAATAAGATTCCTCTCCTCAAATTTAAATAAAGCTTTAACAGAAGTGTCAAACAATATATAGTACACAAAAGATACTATATTGTTATATAAAAATATAAAAATTATGATGTTCTTCCTAAGGCCCTCTGCAGCAGAATACACACACGGGTTAGGGGTTCTAATTTGATACCAGTTCTTAAAATAAAGGTGCCTTAGAAAAACAAAATTAGGGCCAGCCTCGTGGCTTAGCCGTTACGTGCGCGCGCTCCGCTACTGGCGGCCTGGGTTCGGATCCCGGGCGCGCACCGAGGCACCGCTTCTCCGGCCATGCTGAGGCTGCGTCCCATGTACAGCAACTAGAAGGATGTGCATCTATGACGTACAACTATACACTGGGGCTTTGGGGGGAAAAATAAATAAATAAAAATTATAAAAAAAAAAAGAAAAACAAATTAAAATGCTGAATTTATCACAGCTTATGATAAGAAATAAATGATAAGAAATAAAAATATCAGCTAGAGGGATACAAAAATCCTATTTTTCCCTCTGTATCACTGATTAGCTTTTTCTCAAGACACAAACATATTTCATAACATGTTCAAGAAAGAAGACATCTTTAAAATCAAAGACAATCTGTTATAGATACAAACAGGTTTTAGAGTATTAGTATAAGCTACAGCTAAAAGTAACTATATACTCGCATACTTCTAGCAAATTAAAATAACATAGAATGTATCATAATTGCAGGCTTGACCTGACTACACTATGGTATCCTTTTTCAACTTCCAAGTGTAATATCCTGAGCCAATAAACTGTGGCTTTCCTGGTCTATCATATTGCCCTATGTAACAAAACACCAAACAAACCACTCTGCTACAACCACACCCCATCTCACACACAGGTGTCTTGGGAAAGAACCAGTCAGAGTGGGCATGAAGACCTCTTGACCTTTCTCCTCTCTGAGCTTTAGCCAACTCCTACCTATGTACCCATCAGGAATTTCAAGGCTTTGAAGAATTGCAAAAATGGCCACATCCCACCCCTCCCCTCCTCAAAATTGAGAGAACCCTGGGTACCTCACTGCCTCGGTTCCTGCTACATCAATCTAGACTGACAGTGTGTGTGACTTGGTGAAAGCCTGGAATATGGATCACATCATCCCAGGCCTCCTCATGTAGACCTCTGAGTTCTAAGAGGAAGCAATAGGCACGCTACCAAGACTGATTTGAGGAAAATGTTTACAGAATGCTAGCTTTCTAATAGCCCCCATTAGAAAAAAAGAAGTAAGAAGCACTTAAAATATTTGTTTTACAGATATAGAAAAGTTAGCAGAAGAGCTGCACTTGTCCTGAGAGGGACTGACAATCTGCTCTCCCTACCAGAATTCCCTCCTTGTATTCCCAAGTTTCTCTTTTACTACAGAGTTTGGAAACAAATAGTGAAGAATTCCATTAACAACTTTTCCTCAACAGTGAACATAAATTTTCCTTGCATATTCTGGGATTCTAAGTAAATTAAAACCTTATCTATTTGAAAGAAAAAGTTGCCGCCCCTCCCCCTTCTGCATACATCTTATAAAAAGTCCACCTTCAAGACTCATTTTCTTTACCTTTTGCCAGTATTTCTTCCCTGACTCGCTGCTTCTCTACTGCTGCTTCCATTCCTTCCTTTGATGCTCTGAACCTCCTCGAACGCTGCTGGTTCATTTTAGCACGTGGTTCCTGAAAAACATGTATTTCACATTCACATAATATTATTCAAAATATTTGCAACTAAATCTGCACATTATTTTGAATCAGTTGTTTTTATAAAACTAGTACACTAAAATGGAAAAGGTAAGTAATATGTCTAATAATCCTTTCACGACAGACAGGAGATCCTGAGGACTTAAATTTGGACCAAGAACCTAAAAGCTGAGCTCAGTGAGTGACATATCAAATGGACAAACATCCTATGAAGCCACAGCACTTAACAGTGCAGGCCCCATGACCTAATGCCAATTCCACTGGGTTATGGTGCTTCAAAGCACCCAAGAAGAAAGCTCACTTGACTCAAAGACTCAGCCAGCAGACAATGACTACAGAACCAGAATCAGGAAGAGCTTCCTTCTGTCCTTGCCTAAGAGGAAGGACGGTCTCCAAATGAGATCCACAATGCCCTATAAAAGCAAAAGAAAACTACTTGATCTGTAGGACCCCAAGGCACTTCCATTTTGTACTTCCCACAATAAGCTTCATAATCACCACTCTGTCTCTACAAGCACAGCAGGAGACAGGGAACAAGGTTTTTACCAAAAGTACTTTTAAATCATTCTAACCAAGTGAAATTTAAATCACTGGATAAACCTAAATGAAGTGAACTGGACTGTAAGGTTCTGAAGTTACTGAACTGAGTTTTGGGGTTGGAAGGGACTCTAAAGTATCCTGTCTACAAAAAATAAGTTCTTTTATATTCTCTTTTAAACAGTTCCCTTTTCTGTAAAATGAGACCACCTAATCTAATTCTTTCAAGCACCAAGTTCTATGATCTACATTTATATTTTAAGAAAAAAACATGTTACAGACATGAGCACGTACACAACGCACACAAATATGTACATATTTTATACTTGATCTAGCAGTAAGGGCATACTGCAGTAAAGTTAAAAATTTTCTTCAAGAAACTTAGCTAATGTGAATTGGAATATGCTCCAAATAAGACATATTCCTGTTCCCTTTATTCTTTACTCCACTTTAACTACAACTTAACAAGTTATCAGGTAGCTAAGATTTTTCTTTGAGTAAAGAGAACCTCACAGAAAAGTTAATCTTCTTGGACCCAAAGTTTTCTGGATTTTCAAAATCATTCCATTAGCTACTACAATTGCTAAATCTAAAACATAAAGAGAATCTATTTGCATATGGATAAATAAATTTAGGCTTATTATTTACCTTAATTTTCCTTGAACCCTGGTATATAGTTTGCTAACCAATTATAACCTAAACTACTTGATATTATTATCATAGGTCAGTAAGTTATTCCCCTCTTAAGGTCCTGTGATGACTAATCACAGCCTATAGGATAAAATCCAAACTCCTGAGTGTGGCAGGTAAGGCCTTCTTCAAGTCATCACTCTACTTTCCTTTCCAATCTAAAACTCCTACAGTTGCCCAAATATGTTAGTGTGATCATAGGCATGGAGAGTGTGTTTACCTGCCACATTTGAGAAGTCCATAAGGTCCTCCCTCCCCATATCTGTCCCATCCATCCCCTTCCACTGCCCACCAATCTCCAATTATTCTTTATCCTTCAAGAAATGGGACAAAAGTCACCTCCTCTCTATCTTCCAACTCTCTTAGTAGCACTGATACCTTCTTCCCTCAACATGCTGCATGTGTTATCTAGTGCCTATAAAGCCCATAAATAACTAACTTCACTCATTTATCTAAGTCTCTGTCCCTTTACTGGTAAGCCCTTCAAAAGCAAGGGCAGTCACCAACATCCCCAGCATTTCACAGTACTTGGTACAAAACAGGCATAAAAAGTGTTTGAATGCATGACTGAAGGATGAGGTTTGCTTTCTCAAATTTACCACACTCAATATTTTTCTTTATTTAGCTGACTTTCATTCTAGACACTGGGAACACAGCAAAAACAAAAACGGAAGACTCTAAGTTAATTATTTTAGCACTTACCACTCCATCTATTGCCATGTAGAGAAGTCATCTTGGTCTTACTATATTGAAAAGTCTGTCAATGTATTCAAAAATTGCAACCATCATTTCATCTTCGTTTTTTGGTGCCGGTCTATAATGATAAGCAAACAATGTAATATAATATAGTACTCCTCTGTAACTGGTGATGTCAGTCACAAAAACAGGTTACGTACTTGTCTTCAGGATGAGTACAGGGATGGATGATTCCATTCATATCCAAATACAGATTACCAAACTCCACGTCATTTGGATTAGGTTTACTGGCATCAACAGGAATCTTTACACCATTGCATTATTTTGGCTATGAGGAAATGATAATTAATAGTAGTTTGATTGTTCAAGTCTGAAATTGATATAACCTAGGCTCAGTAAATACCTGTGTTTCATTTCTGAATTGGAAATAAAACACTTTAAGCAATCTTTAAATTATAAGTTATCTTATTCCTTAAAGCAAACTGAAGTAGATATTTCATTTGTAGAAAGGAGACAGCTTCCAACACAAGTTAATCTTCTCTATGTGGGGGATAGTTATCAAATTTCCAAATCATTCAGTTGTCCAAGCGAGAGACCAGGGGAGTCACCTTAGAATTCTTTTCCCTTACCACCCATTCCAATAAGTCCTGTCAATTTAACATGAAAAACGCTAACAGCATCAGGGCATCATCTCTCACCTACAAGACTGGAACAGTCTTCGTATGGACTGCCCGCCTCTAGACTCTCCTGTCTCCAGCCTGCCCTCTATGCTGCCAGAGTTTTTTTTTCTAAAATACAAATGTGGCTGCATCTTAATCTTGCCTGATTCTCCCAGTGATTCCCATAGCGGGTGTAAACCAATGAGCCTGGACCCACCCTAGTCTCCTGTCCCACCACGATATTGTTCAGGTCCAGCCCATCTCGTCTAAGTTCCTGGAAAACGCTCTCATCTCTCAATGTCTTTGCACACTGCTTCCTCTCTCTCAACACCCACTTCCTGAAATCTCAGTAATTTTCCAGGGTCAGACTCAGATCAAATGTCGTTCATTTTATAACGCTTTGTACACATCTCCTAAGAAATGAACTGCTCTTCCTTCTGCATTTCCACAGAATTTTGCTTATTCACTTGTAGCACTTCCATGGTTTTATAATTAATTTGTCATTCTAACCCAGCTACACTGTGCATTCTTCAAGAGGTAAGGACTGTGCCTTACTCACTTCTGGAGGCACTCAATTATACTTTTGTGATAAACATTACCTTTGTCTTTTTCTCCCAGAGCTTCAGCAGATAATAAGAATATGAGATAGGCTTTTACTGTTACTAATAGTAAAAGTCACTTAAAAAATAATAGTTCCCCAACACATGCAAAGCATCATTTGTAACAGCAAAAAACTGTGAACAATTTAAAAGCCCACTATGTACATGCTATATCATGGATGAACCTCAAAAACATTCTAAGTGAAAGCCAGTCATGAAAGACCACAAAAGATTCCATTTATATGATCCAGAATAGACAAACCTATAGAGACAGAAATAGATTAGCTTTAATCTGAGGGTAGAGGAAAGGGAAGGGAGATAGGAAGTAACCACAAGTGGGTACAACATTTCTCTTGGGAGTGATGTAAATGTCCTAAAATTAGATAATAGTGATTGTTGTACAACTCTGTATATATACTAAAAACCACTGAATTGTTCACTTTAAATGGGTGAACTTTACGGTATATAAATTATATCTCAATAAAGCTATTAAAAATAGATAAATAAACGGTCAACTTAATTAGGGAAAAAAAAGAGCCCAAAGAATGGATTAATAAACTGTGATATGTCCATATAGTAGAATATCAAATAGAAGTGAGATTCAAAAAATAGAGCTGGATGGTCACAAATATATTGCTAAGACAAAAAAGCAAGCTGCAGAAGAACACATACAGGACACCACTTATCCAAAGTCATCACACAGACAAAACAATATTAGGTATTGTTCAGGGATGAATACATACGCAATGAAAGCAAAATTAGAAAAGCAAAGGAATGATAAACACCAATTTCAGGACAGTGGTTATCTTTGAGAGAGAGGGAAAGGAATGAGATTGAGCTTCAGTTTGGATTTATAATTGGGAGAAAAGGATATCAAAGAGATTTAAGGGAAGAATAGGGAAGAAGCTATCAGACAGTGTTCCATACCTCCGTGCTATGAATCAGGAAAGAGGGGTTCAATCAGAAGCAGTGAATGGGATAACTGGTAAGGAAAGCAGGAAGTCAATTTTTGGGGGGTCTATTGAAAAAGATAACCTGATGACCCCCAAACATAACAAAACAAATTCTATGAAGGCAGGAGGCTCTCTGCCTATCCAACTAACCTCTACACTCCAAAGTCCACATTTTCCTCTCTCCTGCACCAAATAGACACCAGACTCAGGAGAATCCACACCCACTTTATTTATGCTCCCCAGGAAGCCAGATAGTTAGTATTTTAGACTTGTTGGCCATATGACCTTAGTTGCAACAACTCATATCTGCCTTTGTAGAGTGAAAGCAACCATAAAGAATACAGACATGAATGGGTATGGCTGTGTTTCAGTAAAACTTTATTTACAAAAACTGTACACTGGCTTGCTAACCTCGGCCCTAGCGCCTAGCACACCACTAGGCACATTGTAGCTCTTCACGGATGTTGCGTATAGCTACATGAGAATTTCTACTTCCACTACCTAGAAAGTATAGCACGGGGAAGGGTGCATGGGGAGGTCCTAACTTTGAGAAAAGAGCTCCAGGCATTCCCAATAAGAAAACTGAACATACTTTCCTCTCAGGAGTTACTGTAGATATAGTCAACACATTAATTACGTAAACTTAGAGTTTCTTTCTTCAAGAGAAGATTTTGATGCTCACCAAAGGAACTCACTCCTCAAGAGCCTTGCCAAACACAAGCCAACGTGTCTCCTGCTGCATTAAAGAGATCCTCAATCAAAGGGCAGCTAAAAGGAGAGCCACTCTGAACCCTAAAAACAATTCATTTCAAAGAACTTTTCACTATCTCTTGGATTTACCAGATGATAAACTGAGCACACACTGCAGCCTTCCCTTTTTACTCCAAGACCACATGAAAGACTAAAAACAAACAAATAATCACAACTGCATAACTGTACTGGAATACCAGAAGAACCCTCTGCGGCTGAGAAACCATGAGGGATGCCTGAAATGTGGAAAACTAGATCTGACAAGATGGAGCACACAGCCTAAAACAGGCAGAGAGGAGTTCGGCAGCCGAGAAGTGGGAGAACACAAGAAGGCTCCAGGCCCAGAGAGGGGGCTCAAGGGATAGTCTCTGGATGATCCATCACCACCAGCAGCAGGAAGAGCCAGGTGGGTCAACCCCTGCACTCTCCTCTCACCCCCTCAGGTCCCACGTGCAGCAGGCAACTGGAGACAGGATTCCCAGAAAACACGGGCGCTTGAGTAGGAAAAGCAGCGCAGTACGCTGGCTCTCTAGCAGTTCCCCAGAGCAACAGGGTGCACATCTGCCCAGAGGGCTGGCCGTCCAGCAGTTCCGCCAAGCAGCAATCCCACTTCTCCTCCACTTCACGAAAAAGAAAGGGATCTATTTATCCCTAATAGGCAGTTGGGAAATTATCCTATTTGTACACAAAGATGCCAAGGAATCAAGATAAAGAAGATATTTAAGGGCTGGCCCCATGGCTCAGCGGTTAAGTGCGCGCGCTCCACTACCGGCGGCCGGGGTTCGGATCCCGGGCGAGCACCGACGCACCGCTTCTCCAGCCATGCTGAGGCCGCGTCCCACATACAGCAACTAGAAGGATGTACAACTATGACATACAACCATCTACTGGGGCTTTGGGGGAGAAAAAAAAAAAAGGAGGATTGACAATAGATGTTAGCTCAGAGCCGGTCTTCCTCACAAAAAAAAAAATAAATAAAACTGTTTAAAAAAAAAAAAGAAGATATTTAAAGAATTAAAGATGGTACAAACATGCAAATAGTGAGTCTGTATAAAAACACACTCCACAGGTTTTGAAATAAACCCCCAAAATGAGTTTCCACCACCTTCCTCTTCCAATCTTATAATAAGGCTTCCGGCTCCTCAAACGTAAAGCTGAAGCCACTCCTGTCAGTGACAGCTAAGCGTATGCATTTTTGTGTGAGCCTGCACAGTATTTAACAGCAGCATTAGAAAACCATGAATCACGCCTGAGGTTCCACTGTAACACTGAGTTCTCACTACTGGAAGTCAGATGCCAAACTACAGCATTGGGTTTTAGATTTCCCTTAAAGCAGCTTGGAACTCAAGAACTGCAAAACATGGGTGATATTTTGGGGAGAAATGGTCAAAAGGCTAAGGAAAATTTCAAATTGCAGCATTTTGGTTAAAAATTCAGGCCATAAATACCGATACAGTTGCCAAATAGAAAATTTTAACATCTTTAGTGATTAGTATTTTTTCAAGTAGTATGTATCTTAGGTCCTCATTTTTATACCGTGTTAGTCAACAAGGACTATTAATTATCACTAACATTTACAAAGCACTTAAAATGTGATAGGCACTGTTCTAAGGGATTCTACTCATGGATTATTCCCCTCTCGCCTCACAAGAACCCTGTGAGGTACAGAGTAGCCCACTTATAAATGAGAACACAAATGCTGAGAGGGATTAAGTGGCTTCTCCAAAGTCACACTACTGCCAAGAGACCCAGCAGTTTGAATCAGAGCTGGGATCTTAACCAGTATGTTAGACTGACTGATTATAATTTCACTAGATTCAACATGAATTTATTGAACATTTATAATGTGCATCAAAGACTACAGCCAGTGCTACAGAGGACACAAAACATGTAAAACGTGTGAAATTGATCCTCGCTCTCTAAGACACAAGATAACACTGGAGAGATCGACTTCCAGCATGACAGCGTGAGTAGCTCTGCTCACCTGCTTCTCGGGGAAACTAGTGAATTTTTTTTTAAAATAACACCATTTACAGCCCTTGGAAACGGTCCTAGGGCAAGACAGCAATCTAGTCACAAAAACCTAAGAAAATTCAGCATTGACAATACAACAGAGCATGGAAAAGTTTCAACCTAAAGACACTCTCAAGAACAGTGCAAGTTGTGGTGAAAAGCAAGTGGGAAGAGAATCCTGGATCTAATGAAGATACAGCCCAGACTATAGGCCAGCTAGTTTGTAGGAGAGAACCAGGGAATGAGACAGCTGGGAAGAGCCCTCTTGGGGTTCGTACAAGTACCAAACATTAACCTCAGAAACTAATCCCCGGCAGGAGCCACAATTTGACTGGATTAGTCTGTAGAGGAATTTATGCCCCAGGGCACTGCTGAAAACAACACAGCAATGGGCCACAATTGTGGAGGTTAACTGCTGGGTGTAATGAGGGCAAGAGTGGGAGAGAGTCCTACCTGTACCTGTCATCCTAGGGTGGCTCTGGGCATGCCCCAAACTGCACCACCCAGAGAGCAATATCAGAGGTCTAACACAGTGAGGAAGAAATACATCTCACTAAAATAATCCAGCTGGTATATAAACAAATAACAGTACCAAGCCCTGAAAGAGTCTGGGGGTGGGGGGCCAATACCCAGAGTTGCTACAATATGTTATCTAAAACGTCCTATTTATAGCAAAAAACTACCAGGCATGTAGAAAAACAGAAAAGTATGACCTATACACTGGGTAAAAGGCAGGCAACAGAAACTGCCTGTGAGAGCATCCAGATGTTAGATTTAACAGAACAGAGTTTAAAGTAGCTATTATAAGTATGTTCATAGAACTAAAGAGATGTACATAAAAGAAGTTATGATGACAATTTATATCAAATAGAGAATATCAACAAAGATAAAAATTACAAAAAAGAAACAAGTGGAAATTCTGGAGTTGAAAACTACAGTAACTGAAATCAAAAATTCAACTACAGGGGCTTGACAGTACATTTGAATTGGCGAAAGAATTAGCAAACTTAGATACATTAATAGAATTTATGCAAGCTGAAGAGCAGAGAGAAATAAGAATGAAGAAAAATAAACAGAGCCTGATAGAAATACGGGACCAATTAAATGCACGAACATACACAGAACTGGAGTACTGAAAAGAGAGGAGAGAAAGGAGCAGAAAAAATATTCAAGGAAATAATAACCCCAAACTTCCCAAATTTATTAAAAAACAATAACTTATACATGCAGGAAGCTCTAAGAACTCCAAGTAAGATAAACACAAAGAGACCCACAAACAGACACATCAGAGTAAAAAATGCTGGAGGTAAAAGACAAGGAGAAAAATGTTTAAAAGAATCAAGAGGAAAAATGATGAGTCACTTACAAGGAAACCCAATAAGACTGACAGCTGGCTTCCAGCAGAAACAGGGGAGGCCAGAAGGCAGTGGGATAGCACATAGAAAGTGCTGAAGGAAAAAACGTTAACTAAGAATTCTATATTCAGGAAAGGTACTGTTCAAAAATGAAGAAAAAATAAAGCCTTTGCTAGATAAAAATTGAGAGAATTCATTGCTAGTAGACCTGATTTACAAGAAATACTAAAGAAAGTTCTTCAGGCTGAAAACAAGTGACCCCAGGAAAGGTAATTATACATATGGTTTATCCTTTCTATTCTTAACTGATTTAAAAACCAATTGTATAAAATAATATCACACAATGTATCATGGCTTAAAACGCACAATTTAATGTAAGTGTAATGTATTTCCTATAACAGCCCAAAAGGAGGTGGATGGAAGCAAAGTTGCAATGAGCTAAGGAAATGACTGCAGATGGTAAAATGATAATTATAACAATGCAATGTTGAGTTTGTAACATTAACAGATATAATACATATAACAACAATACCAAAAAAAAAGGGAAAATGGGAATCAAGCTGCATAGCAGTAAAGGTTCTGCATATTACCCAAATTCAGCTAGTACAAATCTAAAGCTGATGAGACGTGTATAGTAAACCCCAGAGCAATGACTTAAAAAAATTCAAAAAAAAAAACTAAAAAAAAGATCACTAATGAAATTAAAATGCTACATTAGAAAATACATATAGAAAACAAAAACTAAAATGGCAGATGTAAATCCAACTCTATCAGTAACATTAAACGTGAATAGATTGAACAATCAAAAGGGAAAGATTGTTAGATGGGATTTAAAAAAACACGATCCAACTATATGTTGTCTACAGGAGACACACGAGAGTCACAGAGACAAAAACACTGAAAGTAAATGGATGGGGAAGAATATCATGCAAACAGCAACCACAAGAAATCTGGAGTGGCTGCACTAACATCAGACCACACAGACTTTAAAACAAGAATACTAGAGACAGTGACATTTTATAATGATGAAATAGTCAACATTTCAAGACAACAATTAAAAACATACATGCATCTATTAATGGAGCATTGAAATACATGAAACTTTTAACAGAAATGAAAACAGACAATTCAACAATAGTTGGAGACTTCAATACCCTCATACACAGCTGGTGGGAATGCAAACTGGTGCAGCCTCTATGGAAAACGGTATGGAGATTCCTCAAAGAATTAAAAATAGAGATGCCCTATGATCCAGCTATCCCACTACTGGGAATCTATCCAACGAACCTGAACTCAACAATCCCAAGGGCCTTATGCACCCCTATGTTCATTGCAGCATTATTCACCATAGCCAAGAAGTGGAAGCAACCTAAGTGTCCCTCGACTGATGACTGGATCAAGAAAATGTGGTATATATATACAATGGAATACTACTCAGCCATAAAAAAAGACAAAATCGTCCCATTTGCAACAACATGGATGGGCCTGGAGGGTATTATGTTAAATGAAGGAAGCCAGAAAGAGAAAGACAAACACTGTATGATCTCACTCATATGTGGAATATAAACCAACACATGGACAGAGAAAACTGTATGTGGTTACCAGGGGCAATGGGGGTGGGGGGTGGGGGGTGGGCACAAGGGGTGAAGGGAGACATATATATGGTGATGGACAAACAAACATGTACAACCCAAAATTTCACAATGTTAAAAACTATTAAAACATCAATAAAAAAAAAAGACAAAACTGAAGGGAAAAAAAAAAAAGACAGGACAAGATTACCAACCTTACAGAATCAAAAAGGATTATAAACAAATACTATGAATAATAGTACACAAATTAGATAACTTAGAGGAAATACACAAATTACTAGAAAAACACAAACTACAAAAATGACTCAAGATAATCTGAATAAACCTATAATAAGTGAAGAGATTGAATCAGTAATCCACAAACTATGCACAAAGAAAAGCCCAGGCCTAAATGGTTTCACCGCTGAAATCTACCAAACACTCAAGGAAGAATTAACAGCAATTCTTACAAAAAAAAAAAAAAAAAAAAAGAAGAGGAAGAAACACTTTCCACCACATTTTATGGGGGTAATATTACCCCTATACCAAAATCAGACAAAGATGTCACAAGAAAGCAAAACTACAGGGGCCAGCCTGGTGGCGTAGAGATTAAGTTTGCACGCTCCACTGTGGCGGCCCAGGGTTCACAGGTTTGGATCCCGGGTATGGACTGATGGACCGCTTGTCAAGCCATGCTATGGCGGTGTCCCATATAAAAAAAATAAATAGAGGAAGATGGGCACGGATGTTACCCCAGGGCCAATCTTCCTCCGCAAGAAGAGGAAGACTGGCAACGGATGTTAGCTCAGGGCTAATCTTCCTCACCAAAAAAAAAAAAAAGAAAACAAAACTACAGACTAATATCTCTTACGAACATGGATGTAAAAGTCCTCAACAAAATACTAGCAAACTGAATCTAGCAATATATAAAAAGAATTATACACCATGACCAAGTGGGATTTATCCTAGGGATGCAAAGTTGGTTTAACATCCAAAAATAATTAATGTAATACATCATACAAATAGAATGAAAAACAAAAAATCACAAGACCATCTCAGCAGATGTAGGAAAAAGCATTTGACAAAATTCAACACGCTTTCACGATTTAAAAAAAAACTCAAACTAGGAACAGAAGGGAAGTTCCTCAATATAAAGGGCATCTACAAAAAATCTCCAGTTAACATCATACTTAATGGTGACATACTGGATGGTTTCCCTTTAAGATTAGGAACAAGACAATGATTTCCACTCTTGCCATTTCTATTCTAAATTGTAGTGGAGGTTCTAACCAGGGCAATTAGGCAAGAAAAAGAAATAAAAGGCATCTATATCGGAAAGGAGGAGGTAAAACTATCTCTATTCGCATGAAGTGATCCTGTATATAGAAAACCCTAAGGAGTCTACCAAAAAACTATTAGAAGTAATAAATGAGTTCAGCAAGGTTGCAGGATACAAGATCAATATACAAAACCCAATTGAATTTCTATACATTTGCATTGAAAAGCCCAAAAGTAAAATTAAGAAAACAATTCCATTCACAATAGTATCCAAAACCAGGAATAAATTAACCAAAGAAATGCAAAACTCATACTCTGAAGTTGATTCTAAATTCATACGGAATTCTAAGGCAACAAGCTACAACTAACAAAACAATTCTGAAAAAGAAGAATAAATAGTGTAAGACTCATACTTCCCAATTGCAAAAGTTACTACAAAGCAACAGTTGTCAAGACAGTGTGGTACTGGTACAAGGACAAACATACAGATCAATGGAACAGAACTGAAAGACCAGAAATAAACCTATACACCTGTGGTCAACTGATTTTTCACAAGGGTGCCAATGGTGCTGTGACAATTGAATAGCTATATGCAAAAGAATGAAGTTAGACCCTAACCTTATCCCATAAGCAAAAGTTTACTCAAAATGGATCATACACTTCAAATGAAGAGCTAAAACTATAAAACACTTAGAAGAACACACAGGCATAAATCTTCATGACCTTGTATTTGGCAATGGACTCTTAGATCTGACACCAAAAGCAGAAACAACTAAATAAATGAATAAATAAGTTAAACGTCATCATCAAAATTAAGAACTTTTATGCTTCAAAAGACACTATCAAGAAAGTGGAAAGACAATCTAGAATGGGAAAAAATATCTGCAAATCATATATGGAATGAGGAACTTGTATTCGGAACATATATTAAAAAGCTCTTGGGGCCAGCCCGGTGGTGTAGCAGTTAAGTTCGCGCGCTCCACTTTGGCGGCCCAGGGTTCATGGGTTCTGATCCCAGGCACAGACCAACGTACTGCCTATCAAGTCATGCTGTGGCTGCGTCCATATAAAGTAGAGGAAGACGGGCACGGATGTGAGCCCAGGTCCAATCTTCCTCAGCAAGAAGAGAAGGATTGGCAACAGAAGTTAGCTCAGGGCTGATCTTCCCCACCTCCTCCCCCCAAAAAACTTCTTACAATTCAGTAATAAAAAGACAACCCAATATAAAATAGGCAAAGAATCTGAACAGATATTTCTCCAAAGAAGATATACAAATGGCCAATAAGCACATGAAAAGATGCTCAGTATCATTAGTCATAAGGGAAACGCAAATCAAAACCACAATAAGATACCACTTCATACCCACTAGAATGGCTAAAATTAAAAAAGTTAGATAACAAGTGTTAGTGAGAATGTGGAGAAACTGGAACCCTCAAACACTGCCACAGGAATGTAAAATGTTGCAGCCACTTTGGAAAATAGTCTGGCAGTTTCTCAAATAATTAAACATAGAGCTACCATGTAACCCAGCAATTCTACTCCTAGGTATATATCCAACAAATGGAAACATGTCCACACAGAAACTTGTACATGAATGTAACAGCATCACTCATAATAGTCAAAAGGTGGAAACAACCCAAATGTCCAAAGACACACAAACAGATAAACAAAATGTGGTATATCCACACAATGAAACATTATTTGGTCATAAAAAAGAATGAGATACTGACATATGCTACAACATAAATGTACCTTGAAAATATAATGCTAAGTGAAAGAAGCCAGCCAAAAAAAAACCCATATACTATATGATTCTATTCCTAGGAAAGTCAGAATAGGGAAATCTATAGAGACAAAAAAGTAGCTTAGTGGTTGCTTAGGGATGGGGTAAACAGGGTCAGGGGATAAAGGGATGGTAGCTGAAGGGTTCAGGCTTCTTTTTGAGGTGATGAAAATATTCTAAAATTTACTGTGGTGATGGTTACACACATCTGTGAATATATTTTAAAAAACCACTGAATTATAAACTTTAAATGGGTGAATTGTATGGTATGTGAATCATATCTCAATAAAGCTGCCTAAAAAATGTAGTAGCCAGCTCCAAAAAAAAACATCATAGTGAAGAAAGCAGAATGTAGGGTCAGAGAGCAACATCGCTTTTGTTCATCATTAATCCTTCCTGCCCTTAAAGCCATGCCTGCATGTTTGCAAAAAAAAAAAAAAAAAAAAAAAAAAAGGACTAAATGAAGTAGACGAGTGACAGGAAAAAAGCAGGGTAGGAAACCTGGATTTCACCACATGAAAAGAGCACAATTCTACACTATGCAATGTCACCAAAAATTAGACATAAAAATATCCTCACTTATACCTGGACATACAAACTACTAAAAACTAACTTACCAAATAAATTTCTGAAACATCAAATGAGTCTGTGTAAGGCTTTGTTTGAAGAACTTAACTTGTATTAATTGATTTAATCCACACAACCACCCTATGTGGTACATATATAGCTGATCTTCATTATTTACAAGTTCCATATTTGTGAATTCACCTACTCACTAAAAGTTTTTTGGAATCCCAAATCAGTATTTGCAGCATTCTCATGGTCATTCGCAAACATGAGCAGAGCAGTGAAAAATTTCAGTCTATCAACACACACGTTCCAGTTGAGGTCAAACAAGGTGACACTCTGCCTTACTTCAGCTCTCATACAGAAATGACCAGAGGATAGAGATGGTAGGGAGCAGTGTGGTGTAATGCAAGAAGCTCCAGTTCTTTCGAGTTTAGGAGAGTTTAAGTCATTTTCCCAAGATCAGAAAGCTAACGAATGGAGGACTGTATGAGCCAAGGACACAAAGTGAAGAAATTGATGGTTGAATGAATTAATAGTTAAAAGGCTAAAAAAGAGATAAAACGAGATCATAAAAAATACTTACACCAAAAGAAGAAAAAATGGAGAAGGGAAACAAAAAACAGATGAGACAGAAAACAAACAGTAAGATGATAGATTTAAATCTAACCATATCAATAATCACATTCAACGTAAATGTTCTAAATGCCCCAATTACAAGGCAGAGATTGTGAAAACAGTGTGGCAGTTCCTCAAAAAGATAAACACGGAATTACCATATGATGTTGCAATTCCACTCATAGGTATATACCCAAAGAAATGAAAGCAGGAATCACTCACAGGTATACACCCAAAGCACTGATGTGGCATACAGATACTTGTCCACCAATGATCATAGCAGCATTATTCACAACAGTCAAAAGGTAAAAATAACCCAAGTGTCCAAACAAAATGTGATAAACACATACAATGGGATATTATTCAACCTTAAAGAGGAATGAAACTCTGATATATGCTAAACATGGATGAAACTAGAAAACATGCTAAGTGAAATAAGCCAGACACAAAATGCCAAATACTATATGACTCCACTCATCTTAGGTACCTAGAATAGGCAAATTCATAAGACAGAAGGTAGGGGAGAAGGGAGAACGGGGAATTATTGTGTAATGGGTATAGAGTTTCTGTTTAGGATGATGAAAAAGTTACAGAAATGAAGAGTCACAATGGTTTCACAATATTGTAAATGTACTTAATGTCACTGAATTCTAAACCTTATAATGGTTAAAATGGCAATTTTTATGTTACATATATTTTGCCACAATAAAAAAAAAAAGGGCAGAGATCATCAAACTATAAAAAAGCAAGACCCAAGTGTATGTTGCCTACAAAAACAAACACTTTAAATATAAAGACACAAACAGGCTAAAAGTAAAAGGATGGAAATAGACCATGCTAGCACTAGTCAAAAGATCTGGCTACATTAATATTGAACAAAGTAGACTTCAGAGCAAAGAATATTACCAGGGATAAAGAGGGCCACTTTATAACGATAAAGGAGTACATTCATCAAGAAGACATAACAATCCTAAGCATTTATGTACCTAATAAAAGAGCTTCAAAATGCAAGGAGCAAAAAACAATGGAACTAAAAGAAGAAACAAACAAATCCAAAAAATTATAATAGGAGATTTGCACACCCCTACCAATAATTGACAGAACAAGGAGACAGAAAATCAGTAAATGTTGTTCAAGTCTTTCATATCCTATCAACAAACGTGATAACATTTATAGAACACTCCACCCAATAACAGCAGCACATATATCTTTTTAAAGTCAAAATGAAACATTTACCAAGACCATATCCTGGGACATACAACAAATCAGATAAGCTTTTAAAAGATTCAAATTATGCAAAGCATGTTCTCTGACAGGGGAACTAAATTAGAAATCAATAACAGAAAAAAAGTCTGGAAAATCCCCCAAATATTTGAAAATTAAATAATACTCTTCTAAATAAGCAATGGGCCAAAGAAGAAGTCAAAGAGGATATCAGGAAATATTTGTTACTGAATGAAAATGAAAACACAACATGTCATTATTTGTGGCATAGAGTTGAAACAGTATCTAGAAGGCTGTTTATGGCACTCAACACCTTTATTAGAGAAAATGCAATGTACCAAAGCAATGACCTAAGTTCCCACCTTAAGAAATAAGGACAAGAAACGCAAGCTAAACACAAAGTGAGCATAAGAAACAAATAAGAGCAGAAGTTGATGAAAAAGAAAACAGAGAAACAACAGAGAAAAATCAATGAAACCAAAAGCTAGTTCTCTGAGATCAGTCTAACCAGACTATTAATGGAACAAAAGAGAAAAGACAAAATTAGTATCAGAAATAAGAGAGGTGACATCACCACATTTTCTATCAATAGTAAAAGGATAATAAGGAATACTATGAACAACTTTTGTCAACACATTTGACTACTCAGATGAAATGGACAAAACCTGTGAAAGTTAAAAATTACAACAGCTCATTCAAAAAGAAATAGATAATCTGAATAGCTCTATATCTACTAAAGAAATTGAATTTGTAGACAAAAACCTTCCCCCAAAACTTCAGGCCCAGAAAGCTTCACTGGTGAATTCTACCAAATATTTAAGCAAGAAATAACACCAATTCTAGACACACCCTTCCAGAAAACTGGGGAGGGTATATACCGCGCAGCTCAATCTGAGGCCAAGGTTACTCAAAAACTAAAACTAGACAAAGACATTTCAAGAACACTACAGACAAATATCCTTTTTGAACATAAATGTAAAAATGTAAATGAAGAAATCTTTAGCAAATTGAATCCAACAGTATATAAAAATAATATACCATGACCAAGTGGGATTTACCCAAGGAATGCAAGGCGAGTTTAACATTTCAAAATCAATGTAATTCATCATATTAAAAAACTTAAAACAGAAACCATGGGATGAATTAAAACTATAAAACATCTCTAAGAAAACACAAGAGAGAATCGTAGTGACCTTGGCTTTGGCAAAGATCGTTAAATACAATACAAAGAGCGGAAATATAAAAAAATATATATAAAACAGACTTCATTAAAATTAAAAACTTCTGTTCTGTGCACTGGTAAGAAGTAAAAAGGTAAGCCAGAGTAGGAGAAAATACCTGCAAAAGATATATCAACACGTAAGAAACTCTACAATTCAATAAGACAAACTACCCAACTTAAAAATGAGCAAAAGATCTGAATAGACACCTTGCTCGAGAAGATATACAGCACGCAAATGAGCACCTGAAAAGATGGTCAACATCATCTGTCATCAGGCAAATGAAAATTAAAACGACAACGAGATAACACTAGACTAGAACGGCTAAAACTCAAAAAGACTAACCAGACTAAGTGCTGGAGAGGGAGTGGAGCAACTACAGCCTGCACACATGCTGGCGGCAATGTAAAATCGTACAACCACTTTGGAAAACAGCTTGGCAAGTTTTTAACTAATCACACACCTACCACACAATTCAACCATTTCACTCCTGAGTATTTTCTCTAAAGAAATGAAAGCACATGTCCACACAAAGACTTGTACACCAATGTTCACAGAAGTGTTTTGTTTAATAGCCCAAAACTGGAAACAATCCAAATGTTCCTCAATCAGGTGAAGGAACAAACAAAATGTGATACATGCACAACACAGACTACTACTCAAAAATAACAAGAAATGAACTATTGATATATGTAAGAACATGGGCGAATTTCAAAATAATTATTCTGAATGAAAGTAACTGAGCCAGGTAAAACAAAGAGTACATATTATATAATTTCATGTATATAAAATTGTAGAAAATGAAAACTTATCTACAGAGTCAGAAATCAGTGGTTGACTAACGACAGGCAGCACACAGTTGTAGGGAGGAATAACAAAGGGCCAGAAGGAATGTTTTAGAGGTGACGCTCATTATCTTGATTATGGTGACGGTTTCATGGATGTACACATATCTCAAAATGTATTAAACTGTACACTTTAAATATGTGCAGTTTGTTGTAGGTCAATAATACCTCAATAAAGCTGCAAGAGGAGGAGGAGAGGAGGGGGAGAACAGAGAGACGAAAGAAAAAGAAATCACTCTAGGAGGACCAGGATCCAGAGTTCAGAGAGGGCAGTGAAAAAGGAGGTCAAGAAACAATCAAGGAGCATTCCCTAGAACTGAAGAACACAAGTCCTCAGCCTCAGAGTCAGCCAAGCACCGATCAAAATAAACTGAAATTTTAAAAAAATCTATACCTGAGTACATAATCATGAACACTTACACTACCAAGGATAAAGATCTTGAAAAAGTTCAGAAAGAAAAATAGATCAACTACAAAAGAACGAAAGCAGAACATAGAAATTAAGAGCATGGCCTTCCTGATTTTGACAATGGCTCTGCCATGTATTAGCCAAGTGACCCTGAGTACATTACTTAACCCCTCTGTGCTTCAGTTTTCTCATCTGTAATAGTAATAATAGTAAGTAGTAGTAGTCATGTGGTTGTTATGAGAATTTAATAAACTAATCTATAAAGTGCCTAGAACAGTGCCTGGTATGTGTTAAATACTACATAAGTATCGGTTAAATAAATAAATCACATTAACATTCAACTTCTCATCAAAGGGCCGGCCCGGTGGTGCAACCAGTTAAGTGCTAGCACTCCGCTGCGGTGGCCCGGGGTTCGCCGGTTTGGATCCCGGGCAGGCACTGACGCACCACTTGGCAAGCCATGCCGTGGCAGCGTCCCATATAAAGTGGAGGAAGATGGGCACGGATGTTAGCCCAGGGCCAGTCTTCCTTAGCAAAAAGGGGAGGATTGGCAGATGTTAGCTCAGGGCCGGTCTTCCTCACAAAAAAAAAAAAAACTCATCAAAAATACTGGATGACATAAGTCAAAAGAACAGCACTTTCAAAGATTTGAGGGAAACTAATTTGCAAGATCAAACTTGATGCCTAGCTAATGACCACTCATGTGTACAAGGGTAGAACAGATTCAGAAAACTCACACCCCGCACAGCATTTCTTAAGAATTCAATTGAGAATAAAAACCAAGGAAGGATTTAGGCCAAGAAAGATGATCAGAAAATAGTACCCTCAACTGAAGAAAGGAATTTTTAAAGATTTTATTTATTTATTTTTCCCCCAAAGCCCCAGTACATAGTTGTCTGTCTTAGCTGCACATCCTTCTAGTTGCTGTATTTGGGACGCGGCCTCAGCATGGCTGGAGGAGTGGTGCCTCGGTGCGCACCCGGGATCCGAACCCGGGCCGCTGGCAGCGGAGCGCACGCACTTAACCGCTAAGCCACGGGGCCGGCCCGAAGAAAGGAATTTTTAAAAATCTCAGGAAGCAGCTTTCCAGCAAGCCTAAAGAACCAGGTGTGACAGCAACAGAAATAAAGACCTCAAGAAGGAGTCTCCAAGAAGAAAGAGGACTTGATAGAATACCTAATAAAACAGCGAGTTTGGATGTGGAACCGTATAAAGAGGAAAACAGAAAGAGAACACCAAGAAAAAGACAAAAGTAGCACAAGAAAAGAAACAGTATCACAGCATAACTTGAATCTGGAAAGTGACAAGAATTTACAATACTATTTGATTTTTCAGCTTTTAAAACAATCCCATATATAGCCAAAGCCCTGACAATTTAATTTGGGATGCCAACAAGGCAAAAGGACAGCTGGCAAGCTTGGGGTGAAGAGTAAGAGCAGCAGAGGTAGAAAAGCTAATACCTAACCTTAGAAAGTGAGAAGTCAAGGGATACTTTAAATAGAAGACGTAATAAAAAAGACACATTACTCAAAGTTATAAAGCTTACCAAGAGAAGAAATAAAGACAGTGATTTACTATTAGGAATGGGGCAGGGGATGCCGCATAAGTGACGCAATCCTCTTCTATCATAGCTAGAATTCAATAGATAGATCCAAAACCAATAAATCAGGCATAATCATGATATCTAGAGACAGAACCAAAACAGTTAAAAATGGTTATCTCTACAGAGTAGAAATGGGATGAGATGCAAGTCAAGTTTGATGGAAGTTTTAAAAACAAAGGAAACCAGCATTCAGTTTAACACTTTCTCTTTGGGAAAAACACAAGGAATACTGAAACTGCCGTCAAAACCAGGCTTTCGGTTCCTCCTGGATAGGAGCTAAGTAAAAATCAAGATCTCACCAACCTCAGCAAAAGAATGCAGTTCACTGTGACTGATGGGCACTTCCTTCAAAAACGAAGGGGCGAGGGGCATGAAGCGCCGCTGAACCTTCCCAATCCAGAAATTCCAAGCACAAAATCGAACTCGGACGGGATCACGGAACGATAAAGAGAAAACTCAATAATGGCCAGAAGTCGACACATACATTAACAAACAACCAACCAAGTATTTAAGTGCATCCAGGAATTCTGAAAATTTCAACAAGCCTTCTGTCCAGCAGTCGGGGCACCTAGAGAAGGGGGCACTTATGAGACTTCTGTCTCGTCCTAGACGTTTCTAAGATGCTGCTTTCACCGTAGGATCTAAAACAGCAACAACAGTCCTTTCACACCAGGAGAAAACCTTTCGAGCACGGGCAGTAAACAACAGAAAGCTCGCCGCGGGGGGGTTACTTTACAAGGTTGTGAGAGGCTGGGATCAACACGTGCGCCTCGCTCCCCAGCTAACTCAGCGGGCCAGGCCAACACCTTCGAGCCTGTTCTGAAACCCGAAACGCGCTGCGCCGAGAGGAAACAAAGCCGTGGGCGGGGCCTTCCGGGCCGGAAAAAGCGGGCAGGGAGGAGCAGCCCTCCAGCGAGCACAGACCCCGCTCGGCCCTCGCCCCGCCGAGGCTGCTCTCCCAGGGCCCCGACAACGAGTGTCGGCGACCAACCGCGTGTCGGGCCGCGGCCGCCCGCGGGGCCCACAGAGCAGCGCGGGCCCCGGCGCGGCACCCCGGGGACAGGCGGCGGGTCCCGAGGGCCGCGGCCCAGACGCGCTGGGGCTCCGAGCTTGCCGCCACGCACCTCCTCACCTTCTCTTCCACGCAGTCGACAATGATGGACGGGGACTTGCGGCTGAGCCAGCGAGAGAAAGCCGGGCCTCCCATAGCAGCGGCGCGGCCCTCGACGAACGTAACCAGACAGACAGGCGGGAGCGGCAGCCGCGGCACCGGGACTTCCTCCCACGTGCGCGCCGTCGACGGGAAGTGATGTCACGGCGCCGCCGCCGCAGGGGAAGCCGGGAAGGAGGCTCGCGGCCGGGCTGGTTGTCGGATTCGGGGTTCTACGGCTGACCGGGTGGTGGGGGCTGCGGCTGGCCTCGCTTGCGGCGTTAGCTTTCAGTGGTGCCAGCCCTGAAGCCTGAGGTCGACCTCATGTGAGTCGCGGGGAATCCCGGGCTGCACCGGCGTCTTGCTTCCCCAGCCCTCGGGTTCCACTGGGGCGGGATCCCCGTGCTCCGCAGGCGCCCGGGGAGGTAGGTCTTCCTTGCCGGTTTGATCACCTCCTTTTTCTCACCCATCTCAATTCAGAGTAGAATCAAAGCATCTAAACACACTCATTATTTCTATGTCCTGGTTTCTCCCGGTTTTGTGCCACAGTACATACTTGGACTATGAAAAGGAATATTTTTAGGTATTTTACACGAATGATGGCTGGTTTGCGTAACTCCCTTTAGTTATAAAATGGGATCTAGCCGGCATTTAGCATCTAATTGAACCTTCCAGCTACATTTATGAGTATAAAATAATTGCTGATATCACTCTCCAGCATTTATTTGAGCGCTTACCACATACTAAAGCTTTGGCTAAGTGATTATCTCATTTAATTGTCACGTGAACCTTCTGAGAGTGTTACATATTATCATCTTCATGGAACAGATGAGAAAGCCAAGCTGTAAAGGGGTTAAGTTACTTGCTTATTCATACTGCTGTGTTTCAGTCCAAGTAAAGATCATTTAATGCTCTGTCCTTACACTAACAGGATGCTTTTATCCTTTATTTTCTGATGGCTTCAAATCCTTTTTTTAAGCATATACAAAGAGATCTGGAAGAAGAGAGATTTATGTCCGTTTGTTCAAGCCTGGAAGTGTTTCTCCATGGAATCCCCTCTTGGCTTGACAAATCACGCTCAGTCCTAAAGGCTCACCTCAAGAGGCCTTTATGAAAGTATTTCTCCTTGCTACCTGGTGTGCAAATATTTACTGCCCCTTCCTCTGTGGTCTGATGCCACTTTAAACTTCTTTAAACTGTTTAAACTGCTGGTGTGGAAATTAAGAGAAATGGTTAGCCCATGTTTCACTTAAGGACAGCCAGAACTATTCCGGAGTATTATGTCTATTGTGAAGTCCCTCATTTCTTCTGGAAACAGGCCCTCCTCGTCAAGTATTTGGTTCCCCTAGGAGGTGCTGTGTTCTTGTAAGACCACACACAAGGTAGGTGATTGAACAGCTGGGCAAATTGGGCCATTGAGAGTCCTTGCCCAGCATTTTTGAACTGAGAACCACAGGAAGGTGGTAAGGCAGTCCCTCCCAGATAGCTGAAAGCTGAAAGAGAATGGGACTTGCTGCCAGTCCGCAATGAGAGAAGCAGATTTAAGTCCCTGGTTCCAGTGGTTTTTGAGTACAGCTAAATCCCTCTTCCTGCAGTTTGGTTGGTAAACCTATTCTTTAATTCTATGAGCCAGTAAATTCTCCTTTTGTCCCACGCTAGTTTGGGACAAAACAATGGAGGCCAGAAGGCAGTGGGATAGCACATATAAAGTGCTGAAGGAAAAAACTGTTAACTAAGAATTCTATATTCAGGAAAGGTACTGTTCAAAAATGAAGAAAAAATAAAGACTTTGCCAGATAAACAAAAATTGAGAGAATTCATTGCTAGTAGACCTGATTTACAAGAAATACTAAAGAAAGTTCTTCAGGCTGAAAACAAGTGACCCCAGTAAAGGTAATTATACATATTTTTTATCCTTTCTATTCTTAACTGATTTAAAAACCAATTGTATAAAATAATATCACACAACGTATCATGGCTTAAAACGCACAATTTAATATAAGTGTAATATATTTCCTAGTAACAGCCCAAAAGGAGGTGGATGGAAGCAAAGTTGCAATGAGCTAAGGAAATGACTGCAGATGGTAAAATGATAATTATAACAATGCAATGTTGAGTTTGTAACATTAACAGATATAATACATATAACAACAATACCAAAAAAAAAAGGGAAAATGGGAATCAAGCTGCATAGCAGTAAAGGTTCTACATATTACCCAAATTCAGCTAGTACAAATCTAAAGCTGATGAGACGTGTATAGTAAACCCTAGAGCAATTACGTAAAAAAATTCCAAAAAAAAACTAAAAAAAAGATCACTAATGAAATTAAAATGCTACATTAGAAAATACATATAGAAAACAAAAACTAAAATGGCCGATGTAAATCCAACTATATCAGTAACATTAAATGTGAATAGATTGAACAATCAAAAGGGAAAGATTGTTAGATTGGATTTAAAAAAAACATGATCCAACTATATGTTGTCTACAGGAGACACACGAGAGTCACAGAGACAAAAACACTGAAAGTAAATAGATGGGGACAAATATCATGCAAACAGCAACCACAAGAAAGCTGGATTGGCTGGACTAACATCAGACAAAATAGACTTTAAAACAAGAATACTAGAGACAGTGACATTTTATAATGATGAAATGGTCAATAGTTCAAGACATAACAATTAAAAACATATATGCATCTATTAATGGAGCATTGAAATACATGAAACTTTTAATAGAAATGAAAACAGACAATTCAACAATAGTTGGAGACTTCAATACCCCACTTTCAATAATGTATAGAACAATTAGACAGAAGATCAACAAGGAAATAGACGACTTGAACAACACTACAAACCAACCAGATCTAACAGACTTCTACAGAGCACTCCATCCAACAACAGAATATACATTCTCAAGTACATAGGGAACATTCTCCAGAACAGATCAAATGTTGGGCTATAGAACAAACCCCAATAAATTTAAAAGCAGAAAAATAATACAAAGTATGTTCTCCAACCATAATAAAATAAAATTAGAAATCAATAGTAGGAATAAATCTGGCAAATTCATAAATATGTGGGAATTAAACAACACATTCATGAATAACCAATGAGTCGAAGAAGAAATCTAAAGGGAAATCAGAAAACGCTGGTTCTTTGAAGAGATCAACACAATTGACAAACCTCTGTCCAGTCTGACCAAGAAAAAGAGAGAAGATTCAAATTACTTGAATCAAAAACAAAAGAGAGAAAACAACACTAAGATATCACCTCACGCCCGTTAGAATGGCTATAATCACCAAGCCAAGAAACAACAAACACTGGAGAGGATGTGGAGAAACAGGAACCCTCGTACACAGCTGGTGGGAATGCAAACTGGTGCAGCCTCTATGGAGAACGGTATGGAGATTCCTCAAAGAATTAAAAATAGAGATGCCCTATGATCCAGCTATCCCACTACTGGGAATCTATCCAACGAATCTGAAATCAAAAATCCCAAGGGCCTTATGCACCCCTATGTTCATTGCAGCATTATTCACCATAGCAAGAAGTGGAAGCAACCTAAGTGTCCCTCGACTGATGACTGGATCAAGAAAATGTGGTGTATATATACAATGGAATACTACTCAGCCATAAAAAAAGACAAAATCGTCCCATTTGCAACAACATGGATGGGCCTGGAGGGTATTATGTTAAATGAAGGAAGCCAGAAAGAGAAAGACAAACACTGTATGATCTCATTCATATGTGGAATATAAACCAACACATGGACAGAGAAAACTGTATTGTGGTTACCAGGGGCAATGGGGGTGGGGGGTGGGCACAAGGGTTGAAGGGAGACATATATATGGTGATGGACAAACAAACATGTACAACCCAAAATTTCACAATGTTAAAAACTATTAAAACATCAATTAAAAAAAAGACAAAACTGAAGGAAAAAAAAAAAAAGACAGGACAAGATTACCAACCTTACAGAAACAAAAAGGATTATAAACAAATACTATGAATAATAGTACACAAATTAGATAACTTAGATGAAATACACAAATTACTAGAAAAACACAAACTACAAAAATGACTCAAGATAATCTGAATAAACCTATAATAAGTGAAGAGATTGAATCAGTAATCCACAAACTATGCACAAAGAAAAGCCCAGGCATAAATGGTTTCACCGCTGAAATCTACCAAACACTCAAGGAAGAATTAACACCAATTCTTACAAAAAAAAAAAAAAAAGAAGAGGAAGAAACACTTTCCACTACATTTTATGGGGCTAATATTACCCCGATACCAAAGTCAGACAAAGATGTCACAAGAAAGCAAAACTACAGGGGCCAGCCTGGTGGCGTAGAGATTAAGTTTGCACGCTCCACTGTGGCGGCCCAGGGTTCACAGGTTTGGATCCCGGGTATGGACTGATGGACCGCTTGTCAAGCCATGCTATGGCGGTGTCCCATATTAAAAAAAAATAAATAGAGGAAGATGGGCACGGATGTTACCCCAGGGCCAATCGTCCTCTGCAAGAAGAGGAAGATTGGCAACGGATGTTAGCTCAGGGCTAATCTTCCTCACCAAAAAAAAAAAGAAAACAAAACTACAGACTAATATCTCTTACCAACATGGATGTAAAAGTCCTCAACAAAATACTAGCTAACTGAATCTAGCAATATATAAAGAGAATTATACACCATGACCAAGTGGGATTTATCCTAGGGATGCAAAGTTGGTTTAACGTCCAAAAACAATTAATGTAATACATCATACAAATAGAATGAAAAACAAAAAATCACAAGACCAACTCAGCAGATGTAGGAAAAAGCATTTGACAAAATCCAACACGCTTTCATGATTTAAAAAAAACTCAATAAACTAGGAACAGAAGGGAAGTTCCTCAATATAAAGGGCATCTACAAAAAATCTCCAGTTAACATCATACTTAATGGTGACATACTGGATGGTTTCCCTTTAAGATTAGGAACAAGACAAAGATTTCCACTCTTGCCATTTCTATTCTAAATTGTAGCCGAGGTTCTAACCAGGGCATTTAGGCAAGAAAAAGAAATAAAAGGCATCTATATCGGAAAGGAGGAGGTAAAACTATCTCTATTTGCATGAAGTGATCCTGTATATAGAAAATCCTAAGGAGTCTACCAAAAAACTATTAGAAGTAATAAATGAGTTCAGCAAGGTTGCAGGATACAAGATCAATATACAAAACCCAATTGAATTTCTATACATTTGCATTGAAAAACCCAAAAGTAAAATTAAGAAAACAATTCCATTCACAATAGTATCCAAAACCAGGAATAAATTAACCAAAGAAATGCAAAACTTATACTCTGAAGTTCATTCTAAATTCATACGGAATTCTAAGGCAACAAGCTACAGCTAACAAAACAATTCTGAAAAAGAAGAATAAATAGTGTAAGACTCATACTTCCCAATTGCAAAAGTTACTACAAAGCAACAGTTGTCAAGACAGTGTGGTACTGGTACAAGGACAAACATACAGATCAATGGAACAGAACTGAAAGACCAGAAATAAACCTATACACCTATGGTCAACTGATTTTTCACAAGAGTGCCCATGGTGCTGTGACAATTGAATAGCTATATGCAAAAGAATGAAGTTAGACCCTAACCTTATCCCATAAGCAAAAGTTTACTCAAAATGGATCATACACTTAAATTGAAGAGCTAAAACTATAAAACACTTAGAAGAACACACAGGCATAAATCTTCATGACCTTGTATTTGGCAATGGACTCTTAGATCTGACACCAAAAGCAGAAGCACCTAAATAAATGAATAAATAAGTTAAACTTCATCATCAAAATTAAGGAACATGAGAAATGTAAAGTTCCTGCTTTAAAATTTCATCAGGGGCAAGCAACTAATTCAAATGGAATGCAGTCATCTAAAGGACATCTTTTTAATGAGAAATGCTATTACTAAAGGAGACTTGGGCTGTTTTAAATGATATTTAGCCCAAAGCAACAAGGGAGGTATTTCAGCAGGTGACTGCTTCCATTCCCATCTATAAATTCTTCCCCAGTGACTCAGTGCCCTTGCCTGATCAGTATTTTATGTTGATGACAAATCTCGCACACAACTCACTTATCATTGCTTGAAAAACTTACAAGAAGTGCTACTGTTTAACAAAACTGAAAAAATATATTTTGTCCTTTATGGAAAATAAGGAAGAAAGTATCAGGAAAGGAAAGAATAATTTAGCTCAAGTACTTGGTAAGAAATAGGAATACAAAAACAAATAACCAGAAATTGCTAGTATATGTATCAGCCATCTCAGAAAGAAGAAACAGGCCACTTTATTTCCTTTAAGGCCTGACATTTTTCTCTCTGCCCTTTTCCGACACCCTCCATTGTGTGGTCTCTAAGCAGCCCTACTGTGAGCAGCTGTAGACGCTAATTCGTGGTTCACTGAGGTGTCAATTGAGTCTTAAACCAAGGAAACAACAGCTGCAAAACAATACTTGACTCTGGTGCAAATATTTTCAAAGGTAGACTAAAGTTTCAACTGTTATTTTAGATAAACAAAACCCCAAACCATAACCTTCCATCAAGTCACAAAACAAAAGAACACGCGGCCGGAGTTTAATTCATTGCGTAGCGACATTTCTTATCGTGTTGCCGCTATTTAGACAGGCTTTCACGACTTTACCTTGACAAACGACTTCCTTCACTAAATGAAAAACTAGCTTCCGAAGCGATTTTGTTAGTTGTCTTTGTCCTGAATGTACCGCTGCCAATATTCAAACCTGTGAGAAGCACAAACATGGAGAGGGAGTGTCAGCCACCACGCAGCAACGAGTGAAGAAGAGGGCTCACAATAACTTTGGTGAAACAAATGTCAACAGGAGAAGATGCTGCTCAAGCCACAGAAGGCAGGGAGCTTCTGAGGCAAGGAACATGTTGATAGAACTCTGAAAGGAAGTGGAGCGTTTTCCGGTGATACTTAGAAGCCACAAAAAATAAAAAATAAAATCATTCGAAGAGCTCTATTCCAAATGACCACGATGCACATGTGAGCACATGGGTCTCTACTACAGCACCATGCACTGGATAATTCACCTTGTTATAACACATGGGCAGCAAGGGATCATCAAAATAATGGGTGGTGGGAACCAGGTCTCAGAAATAACTGACACCGCTGGATGACAGTTACCCACCCCACCCACCCTTAAGCCCTCTGCCAAATCCTCTGTTTTTCCATCTCCCAGGAGAGACTGAATCTCCATTGAAAACCATCAAGGCCACTCTTTAACCAGCCTGAAAAAGTTGATGGGGAAGATGCACAATCCACCTCTTTCCTGGAGCCAGGGGAACCAGACTGTTCCCATGATGCTATCAGCGTGCAGGGCAATCCTTGACCTCTGCCCCCTGGGTGACTTCAGCCTTGGATGTTTCTGCTTCAAGTCTGATTCTTAACTGGCAGTCACCTGAGATCACGGATAGAGAGTGCATGGGTGTCTCTGCAAAAGGCATTTGCTGAGTTTCTATCCTGTAACCTGCTTGCCTGCATGTAACCTCTGCAGCCAAGCCATTCTCTTAAGAATGTGTCCGTGCTCAGCCTGAAGAGGGTTTCCATGTGCTTACCAGCATAAGGCCTTTTCAGACATGGAAAGGAAGGCGCAAGGTGGCAGTGGCTTTCCTTAGTGACAGGTCCAGAGGCAGAGACCTAACACATCTGATGCAGAAAGTAACTGAAACATGCACTGCTTCTTCAATAGTCAGATTTGGGGTGGCTCCTGAGTTCAGGGTGCCCATCCTCACCACTACCTGTAACAGCAGTAGCGGGGTACGCTAACCACGGGGTACATGGCTTCCGTTTCCCTCCACCCTGCCAGCCTGCCTCCTGCTTCTCTTTGGAGCTCAGAGAAGTCCCCAGGATCAGAGTGAGAGCGAGAGAGTGAGAGTGAGAGTGAAAAGTATTGTGTGACCACACGTAAACTAAACGCCAGAGGCCGTATCTGACCTCAGAGATGGCTGACACCACCAGAAGGACTTCTATGATCCCAACGCAGGAAAATGTGGAATCTTGCAAAGCACATAGTGTAAATTTGAGTGTGGAGTGAGGGAACTGAATCTAGGGGTGCTTGATTATACAACCTATAAAGTATCACTTATGAATAAATTAATAAACAAATACATTAATCATTAGTATATTAATAGTACCAACATTTTTTTGTGTGTGTGAGGAAGATGAGCCCTGAGCTAACATCCATGCTAATCCTCCTCTTTTTGCTGAGGAAAACCGGCTCTGAGCTAACATCTATTGCCAATCCTCCTTCTTTTTTTCCCCCAAAGCCCCAGTAGATAGTTGTATGTCATAGTTGCGCATCCTTCTAGTTACTGTATGTGGGATGCGGCCTCAGCATGGCTGCAGAAGCGGTGCGTCGGTGTGTGCCCGGGATGCGAACCGGGCCGCCAGTAGCGGAGCACACGCACTTAACCACTAAGCCATGAGGCCGGCCCCCAACATTTTTGATATACATCCAAGGGACTACAACTTATGTCAAATTTACTCATCCTTTGAACTTGTCCAATTAACTATCCATATAAAATAAACTTACCAAACATAGATGTGTGGAGTCACCTTCCAACCACGTGTGTCTGCTAACTGGCTGTAAGGCTCTGAGGGAGGTGCTACTCTCTTGTCGCCTCCTTTTGTGAAATGAGGGGGTTGGATAAATACTTTCTAAATCTCTCTGGATTCTAATTCTGTGACTCAAATGTGAAGAAAGTGGTGAAAAGCAAACGGTTAAGGGCTCACGAGTGCTACATCTTTCCAAAGTGATGAAGCCCTCCATCGGGGCAGAGGCCCTGCTTCATACCTCAGCCAACTACAATGTCTCACATTCGCGGAGTTCACATAACACCCAGCACCACCGCGGCCAGCAGTCGCTGAGGGCTGCTCTCTAACAGGCCCTGTGCTGGGCATTTCGCCTGCAGTGGCTCACTGAATCCTCAAAACAACCAAAATAACAGAATTTTGCAGCAACCAATTCTAACACTAATATTATCTAGGAAATAGCTCTCTGAAGACAGACAGCTAAGTCTAATGCACCATATGTCCCTCGAAAAAATGCCTGTCTGATATAGACATCTTTGAGACAATTGGGAAATCTGGATATGGCCTGGGAATTATGTGATGTTAAGAGATCACTGTTCATTCTGATGGGTGAAATTATGGAATGGTGGTTTATGTAAGGATAAGGAAGTGACTAAGGTGTACTTCCTTCTGTATGAATCCATTTATTTTCACAAAGGGAGCTGAAGTGACATACTAAAAAAAGGTGTAATAAAATAAAAACCAATGAAAATAATAAAAATGCAATAAAGTATAGGAAAACAAAGAAAATTACAATTAAAACAAAAATCCTAGATTGAAGGAACTACACTTAAGCTTAAAATTTAGCTTTACTGGGATTTACAGTCTTTTCATTTAAAAAGCCCAAAGTTTTCCAACATTCTGGTGAGGGAAAATAGCCCAGGATGATGTTCCCCATTGATGATTAAGAAACTGGAAGATGTGGGAAAAGAAAGAATTTGGGGTGTCTCCTGTGGTACTTAGTGACAAGTTACTATCATGACATGCCAGGTATAATCCAAGGGCCTGTAAGGACCATCGCCATGCCAGGGCTGGCACATATCCAGGAGAGAAGACTCTTCCAAATTCTTGTTTGTTAAGGACTGAAAAAGTACTGGCTGATTCTGATCCAGTGATAGCTTATTACAAAGCAAACTCCAGAAACTTTCAAAGAATGACCACCCTTCCCTGAGCACAGCACTAGCTGCTGCCTTGGGTCACCTAGACACTGGCTGTGAGTGCTGAATCTGCTCACTTACCTGACAGTTGTGATGCAGAAGCATCTGCCTTTTGGAACCTGTCTTCAGTTTGATTTGTATTATCCTGAAGGGTAGACCACTTCAGCAACTGGTAGGCTTTTGTTTCTACAGATTTAAAAAAAGGCACAGATAACTGGATATCCACATGCAAAAGAATGAAGTTGGACCCTTACCTTATACCATACACAAAATCAACTCAAAAAGGGTTAAAGACTTAAACATAAGACTGAAAACTATTAAATTCCCAGAAGAAAACATAGGAGAAAAGCTTCAGGACATTGGTTTTGGCAACGATTTCTTGGATATGACACCAAAAGCACAGTCAACAAAATTAAAAATAGACACACAGGACTATCTCAAACTTAACTTTTGCATGTCAAAGGAAACAATCAACAGAGTGAAAAGGCAACCTACACAATGGGAGAAAATAACTGAAATCATATATTTGAAAACGGGTTAATATCCAGAATATATAAGGAACTTCTACCACTCGACAACAATAACAAAAATCAAATAACCCGATTAAAAATGGGCAAAGTGCTTGAATAGACATTTCTCCATATACAAATGGTCAATAAGCACATGAAAAGATGCTCAAAATCACTAATCACCAGGGAAACGTAAATCAAAACCACAATGAGATATCACCTCACACCCATCAGGATGGCCACTATCAAAAGAACAGAAAATCAGCGTTGTGGAGGATGTGGACAAATCGGAACTCTTGTGCACTGCTGGTGGGTGTAGCTATTAGGGAAAACAGTATGGAGCTTCCTCAACAAATTAAAAATAGAATTACTATATGATCCAGCAATCCACTCTGGGTATATATCCAAAAGAACTAAAAACAGGATCTCAAAGAGTTATTGGCACACCCTTGTTCATCACAGCATTTTCCACAATGGCCAAGAGGTGGAAGCAACCCAAATGTCCATCAGTAGTTGAATGGATAAAGAAAATGTGGCATGTACATACAATGGAATATTATGCAGCCTTTAAAAAGAAGGAAATCCTGTCACATACTACAGTGTAGATGAACCCTGAGGACCTTATACTAAGCGAAATAAGCCAGTCACAAGAGGCCAAGTACTGTATGATTCCACTCATATGAAGTAACAAAAGTGGTCAAAATCATAGAAACAGAAAGTGGAAAGGTGGTTATTAAGGGCTGGGAAGAAGGGGGAGGGAGTATTAGTGTTTAGTGGGTATAGTGTTTCAGTATTGCAAGATGAAAAAGTTCTAGAGATCTGTTGCACAACAATGTGAATATACTTAACACTACTGAGCTGCACACTTAAGAACAGTTAAGATGGTAAATTTAAAGTTATGTATTTTTTACCACAATTAAAATAAAAAGTAGAATTTGTCCATGACAATTCAGGTTTCTGCCTGTTGTCCCAGCATAATAATTAATAGAGTTGTCTTTTGTTAATCAAAAGTTTCCTAATTTAGACAATAAATTATATGGTGACGCTACTTAAGAGACATATGAGCCAAATGCAGTGCAATGGCACAGTTTGGCTACTCATCAAAAAACATCAACTGAAAAGATATCTGCTTGGCTCCTGACTGAACACTGATTGGATATATGATATTGCTAAATTGTTATTAACTGCTTTAGGTGTGAAAAAAATACACAGAAATACTGAATTTTCTACTACCTAGAAACAAGTTTCTTGAATTCCTCCTACGATGTTAACACTTTTCAAATGCATGCAAATTAGTTTTTTGAACTGTCCCTTTTTAGAAACTCTGAAAACAAACAAACGAAAAACAATTTAGTTGAACCCAGGTTTCAAGACTCGAAGTCAAGTTGTATGAATGTATTTGAGGTGGCCAAATTCTAGTCATTATTTTGAGTGGGTCTGTGGATAGGTTCAACTCACAGTAAAATGGTTTCTCTCCAGTCCAGGCCTTGCAGAAGCGGCTACAGGAATGAATCAGAAGACACATAACTGACTGCCTTGGTTGGGCAGCTGGTCCTCTGCAGCACGCGCTGCCCTGGCCCTCAGGCTTGCACATTCGAGTGTGGGGTCTCTGGGCTGAGTGAGGGGCGGGAAGGTCAGGAAGGGGAGGCGGCAGCAGGATGAGCTGGGGGACCCACCGCTGAGAAAATCTAACCAGGCTCATCGTAGGGACAGAGAAGAGCATCTGCAGGGAGCAAAGCCAGGTGCCCCAGAGGGGTCAGCAGCAGCCTGGGCACCCACAGGACACCCTTACCCTGCAGGACTGTTAACAGTGTCTGCTGTAAGTTAAAGTGGGGAAGACTGTTGGGAAAAACAATAAATAATGATCACGTAAAGAACCTGAGAGACACAACTTTCCCATTACCTCAAGGCTCAAGGATGCCTGGATGAAAGAGAGGCTGGAGAAATAGAGTTTTAGCACAGACATAAC
Organism: Diceros bicornis minor; assembly: GCF_020826845.1. Classification (NCBI taxonomy): domain Eukaryota; kingdom Metazoa; phylum Chordata; class Mammalia; order Perissodactyla; family Rhinocerotidae; genus Diceros; species Diceros bicornis. Next base: position 6,227,395 of record NW_026691429.1, read on the forward strand.
AAAACAGCATCCACGTCCACATCTCCAACATGGCCACAAACAAAAGGACTCCTGCTGTCAGCACCGGAGGCTGGCAATCACTGCTTTCCTGCTTTTGCTGGTTCAATTTAAGAACTTAACCATGAGCCCCTTATTACTGGATTAAAACTACCGTCACACTGACGAATACAAATGTAACTTATCTTGCCCTACTGAGAATCAATCAAGATAAAAATAAGTACTTAAAATGAGCATCATATTTTGAAATATTAAATGCTATATAGTTAAAATATGTACAGATCAGGGACTCAACTCTGAAAATAATAAATCCTAAGGCAACACTTTTTAACATTGCTGGATTGTGATATTAGTTGGGCAAACCTGAACTAGTATTTTGACAAATTTAATAAAGAAAACACCAGATGTCATGCATGCAGAAGGGGAAAGTACTGTTTTGCATAACTTGTGTATATGTGTTGGGTACTGGCCTAGGACAGAAAGTGTTTCTTGCTGTAGATTAGTCCCACTGTCCTAGGACAGCATCATAACACTCTCCTGTCAGTCCTACTACCTATATTACTTCAGATTTGTGGTAAGGTACTTTTGGGAGAGGAGAAGTATCAATAAAATCAAAGAATTCTAAAAAGGTAAGGAATCACTGTAAAAGAGGTAAAAATGTTCTGTTTTGTTTTTATTCTATAAAGATCAACCAAAAAGTTTTTCAGCTTTTAGGATACAAGTCCAGATCATAATGACCATATGCTATTTCTGCACTCAATTATACTGACTTGGTCAAGGAAAAGAGAGCAAAGATAAAAGTTAAAAAAAAAAAAGAATAGGAAAAGAAAAAAAGAGTAGCTTCTTGGTAAACAAAGGCTCCTGGCAGCTGGAAGCTGGAGTTAGGCTTTCCTCTCATCTATTGTTGTGAGGTAAATCATCTGACTCCAGTGAGCTGGCTCTCCTGCTCCTCAGAAAACACGTGCCTTTTATTTTTAGGAGAAGATTTTCGTGAAAAATATAAAGCTAGTAGTTGTGAGTTAATTTCACATTTGGGAGGATTAAGTATTCTGTCCAAATATAGGACAGTACGGATATTATCACTGGTCTGAGTCTAGCAAAGGAGGAATGTGAAGTGAATTCACATTAGCAGCAAGGGACCATTTTATTTTACCACTCTGGAAAAGAAAGGCCATTTCCATGTTCCACACACTTTCCATTCTGGTTTCCTTCTCTTCCTTCCTCTTATTCTTTTTTTTTAATTGAAGTATAATCAACATACAGCATTATATTAGTTTCAGGTATGCAACATAATGATCCAATATTTGTACATATTGTGAAATGATCACCACAGTTAGTTAACATCAGTCACCATACATAGTTACAAAGTTTCTTTTCTTGTGGGTGAGGAATTGTAGGATCTACCCTTCCCTTGCTTCTTGAAGGACTTGGACTCTGTAACTGGCCTTTCCCTTCAAGGCTGCCCTGAGTCTGCTTTCAACCGTACACAGTTTTGGAGGGATGTAGCTTGTCTCTCCAGTCTCGTTCTCCCAGAGCCCACCCCGCTTCCCAGCCATAGCTCCTTACTGGTATTTGATCTTTAAACCTTCTGTAGCCCTTCTCTAAGCGGAAAGTCAGTGAAGCTCACCCGGACAATTTTTATCTGGGACATAGCCGCCCTGACCTAAGTAATAGAGGGTTGGCAAAATCAAGCTGAGGACTGCTGGGCACATGGCCTGCTCCCATCCCCGATGCATGCTTCCTCGTGTGGTTTAAGGGCAAAGTGAAGTTTAAAAGGTGAAAGGATTAAGTGTATTCACTTGGAGGAAGAAACACTAACTGAGGCAGGACCAAGACACCAAACCAGCCAGAGGGGTTGGAGCAGGCGGCAGGTGCTGCTGTCTAACAGGAGGTCTGTGTCGGGCAGCAGATGCTCAGAGCTGTGGTCATTCTCCCATGGCATGTATCACACCCTCAGTCACCCCTGTTTTAGTCAGAAGAGCTGCACAAAACATTTGAAGGACTGGGAAACAACCCAAAAAGGAAAAACAAAATTAAGGTTTGGTTAAAAAATAACAATGAGAGGATAAAGGCTACATAGCCTGCGTAGAAACAAGGGAAGAGGGTTTAAGAACAGAAATTGCATAGATTGGACAGGGCAGGATTATAAATGCAGATGCTCTGGGGCCAAGCAGGTAGCACAGAGAAGTGAGTCTGGCCAGCTGGAGAGCACATGCCTGGCCAGGGGGGACAGCTGTTCTCCGGCTACAGCCAACTGCTGCCAGGTGGGAAAGTGGGCCTAGTCTTGCCAGACTCCTGCCTTTCTTAAAAAAAAAAAATGCAACACTGCACAGGCCAAACAGAACACATTGGAAACCTCGAAACTAGATGGTGGTGAGCAATTTTTTCTGTGTTCCCTAAAAGTGGCACAAGAACACTCGGAGAAAAACTTCAGCCAAGGGATATAAGCTAGATGTTAGCAAAAGCTTCCGTAGTTGACAGAGCTGAGAGACCCGGGAACACACTATCAAGGCAGGCTGCAAGAGCTGTGTGGAGGTTTTTAAGTAGCTGCTTGTATCAAATAGACCAGGCTTCAGACTCTTTGGAGGCAAGAGTCTACGTCTTGCTAGGGGCACTCGAACAATTCAGACCTCCTCCTGGAAAAGCCTAGAGGTCTTGGCCAGGACGCCAACTTCATAAGTCAAGTAGGCAAAGCTACGGGCATGAAGTTTCTGGTAACTCAGGCCCAGGCTCTCCTAGAAGGAAGAAGGATAGTGAAGAATCAAGCAGTTCAAAGCTGCACTGTATTGCCCTGCAGATTTATAGTTACGAAATGAATGAACGAACAAAAGAGCAAAAGTAACAAGTCTAGAGTTCAAATCAGCCTGCTATAGACAAGTGGGGGCCGAGTTCCTCCAGTTCCAAGGAGAAAAGACTTGAGTCTTCTCAACTGCAAGTAAACCCTAAGTCTGCAAATTCGAGGACTAGGTAGCCCCTTAAGGCTTTACTTTCCAGCCTGTGACTGAGAACTCCAGAGAAACGTTTCCGCTCATTAGTCATGTCAAACTCTCAGAAAATTATTGAGAAGTGCGTATAATTAGATAAAACAAATATTTCTAAAGAATACAATTATTGTCAATTAGAATGTTCTGGTACACACAGAAACAAATATATCTGCATGCTCAAGCTTTCAGTTCTGGATCTCTCAGTCAAGCATCTATTATACACTCAAATCTGTGTCAAGATTTAATTTAAAAAGTAGAAAATATTGCAATTTAAAACATAAAATAAAGGAGTCCGGGGGTTAAAATCCATCCTTGGCTATTAATTCCAGACTGATGACACAAAGAGATAAATATGTTTTTCCCTACTTTGTTACATAAGCCAGCCAAACCCAATCATCTATCTTCCTACAAAGTGGTGAAGAATCACTGAGATTGTTTTTTTTTTTTTTTTGGATATGCATTTCGTGTCTAGAAAATGGAAACAGCCAGAGAAGGAAAGCGAAAACATGCTGAATAAAGGGAGATAGGAGAGAGATGATGTTGAGGAGGGAAGAAAGAAAAAGCCTCAACTTCTTATCTTTTATTCTCTTTTATATGCAAATGTACACCTGCTAAAATATTTCTAAATCTAGAAAGAAAAAGAAAAAGAAAATATTTGATGAAAAAGTGCTTTTAACAACTCATTACAAGAACCAGAGAGAGGCAGGGTTCACCAGCCTCTAGGGGTGTCTCCAGGCAGAGAATCTGCCTCTGGCTTGCGCAGAAATCCCTAATGAAAGAAAGAAAAGTTGGGCCCGGAAAAGGAGTAACAAAGGGAGATGCAAACAATACCATCACTACAAATAGAAAAACAACCTTGAACCAACAAAGAACTGGGCATCTTTGAGTAAGGAAGGGGAATTACTATTCCTATAGGAAGTATGTAGAAATTTAAAAATTAAATTTGAAAAGTATTTTCTGTCCACTGAGTTTCCCAGTGCTGTTACTTTTCACATATTTCTACACCCATGCAAATTTTTTTCCACACTGTTACTAGATGTGTTGCTGATGCAGCAAACAGTCATTTTTGTAAAATAAAATAAAAATTGTGACATATATTTCTAAAATTAATTCTAAAGATAAATATTATCACTGAAAATCCAGAAGTCATTTGTCTAGTAATCTGCTCAAATGAAAACAAGAAAATATTAGGATATGGGTGCCTTCACAATTCTGAAAATACAGAAAACTCATCTATATTTAGGATTTTTTTCAAAGGCCATAAGTCAACGTGAACCTGAAATACATAGGTTGGATCCATGACGAGAATCACTTTTCATGTCCAGACTTTCTGCAATAAACTCCACTCCCCCAGTGTTGTGGGCCTGTAAATCTATTGCCAAGGTTTCTCTGTGCTCTCAGAGACTGCTGATGTACAGAGAAGAGAAACTCCTACTTCACATGAGTTGCCTGAAGCTGCTTCAGAAAATAAATATTTAGGGGCCAGCCCTATGGCATAGTGGTTAAGTTCGGCATGCTCCGCTTCGGCAGCCTGGGTTCGCAGGCTCGGATCCTGGGTACCAACCTATACAACTTGTCAGCCATGCTGTGGCGGCGACCCACATACAAAATAGAGGAAGACTGGCACAGATGTTAGCCTAGGGCTAGCCTTCCTCAAGCAAAAACAAGAGGAAGATTGGCAACAGATGTTAGCTCAGGGTGAATCTTCCTCAGTTAAAAAAAAAAATTTACATCACATTCTTAATTTCTACGGAGTAATTCAACAATTACACTTGAAAATAAATGTCAGGCTTGTAACTGAACTTTAACGAATGTTCCAAAACTGAACTGAACAGTTCCGCTGGTATTACTTCATATGTAAATTTATAACCATAGTGCCTGCCACTTAACATTGTTCAGCCATGGGAGGGGAATTTTTAACTCTCCAAGTCATGCAATCTTGAACTTTTCAAAGATTGAGTAATCTTGATCAGGAAGCTATATTTTATTGGCATAATTAAATATTTTTAAAAACAATATTTTTAGCAATTTGCATTCAATGATTTATATAATGAGAAGAATCAGAAATAAAGACAATAATATTATCATTAGCATTATAGTAGGGTCAGGAATAATCAATGTATAAGATGAACTAGATGTTAGAAATGTAAAATATGAAGAAATCTCTCTTCACCCCCTACAGTGGGTTGAATGATGTCTCCCCTAAAATTCATGTCCACCCAGAACCTCAGAATGTGACCTTATTTGGAAATAGGTTCTTTGCAGATGTAATTAGTTAAGGATCTCAAGATGAAATCATCCTAGATTTGTGGTGGGCCCTAAATCCAATGACAGGCATCCTGACAGGAAGAGTGGACACAGAGACAGAAAAGAAGGTGATGTGCTGATGGAGGCAGAGACTGAAGTCAAGCTGTCACAAACTGAGAGCCACCAGAAGCTGCAACAGGCAAGGAAGCCTTCTCCCCTAGAGCCTTCAGGAGCACGGCACTGCTGGCCTTTGGTTTAGACTTCTGGCATCCAGAACTGGGAGAGAATACATTTCTGTTGTTTTAAGTTTGTGGTACTTTGTTACAACAGCCCTAGGAAAATAATACACTTCGTGATCCTCGATTTTATTAAAGTATCTGAAGCCCAACCTCTTCTCTCCCCACTTGAGTCTCTTGCATAAAATGAAGGTGTTTCACAACATGACCTACAAAGGCTCTTTCAGCTTTGAGACCCCCTGCTCCATGGTTCTCAAACCTGGGGAGTCACCTGGGGGTGTTATAAAAGACTGATGCCTGAGCCCCACCCCTAGAGGTTCTGATGTAACTGGTCAAGGGTGTGGCTGGGGCATAGGTATCCACCCAGGATTCTACTGTCAACGACCAAGGAGAATTTCTCTAGGCATTTATGAATTAATTTCCTTGAATGCAGGAGCAACCAATCGAAAACACTCTTCAGAAAGGTGCCTTTCATTCTTTACTGACCATGTTAAACAAACACCACCGCCCTGTAATGTCATGAGTGAAGACGCTTTGCTGTAGCAGCAAAGGGGAAGCCCCAGCAGCCTGACATCTACCACAGAGACAGGGCCACAGGGACTGCAATGGACAATCCAGCAGCATGAGATGGTTCCCCTGGTTTTGCACGAGTTGGGGCTCCCAGGCTTGGCAGGTAACACGTCTTTCCTGATCCTCGTGCATTTCTGGGACAGGACAGGTGAGACACATTCTTAGTAAAGTCTCCTTAGTGGAGTGTTACGCCACTGTACTCTGGCGTCCAACGTTGTCACCACAGTCTTCTCTCCCAGGGTAAATCCAGTCACCAATGACAACCTGGCTATTGTATGTTCCCAGCCTTTTCCAATTTGATGTAAAACTCAAGCAATAACGTTTTGAGAAGCACTGCCCAGAACCCCAAGTGGCTGACCTCCCTCACAGCTTCTAAATGGACATACCTTAGTATGACATTGAATATTTCAGCTTGCCAAAGAATATCAGTGAGAAACGGCACTGTCAGGCAACCACTTTCAACACAGCTTGACCGAGAGAATAGGAGTCAAAAGAATGAGAGGCTGAATGGACATTCTTAGAGGCTTAATCCTCTTCAGATAAAAGCTGAGAGCCCTTTTCACACGGAGCTTAAGGAGATGAGTTTTGCCAGGATGGGCACGTGGGGTGGGGAAAGTATTGGTAGAGTGACTGAGTGAAAGAGACAGCGTTCTGGCCTGAATCAACAAGCATTTAAGG